>NC_050607.1:16329570-16612070 GCF_013368585.1 Megalops cyprinoides | reverse complement strand
CTTTTTTTCCTTTTGGCGCATTTAATGGGGCCTCGGACAATACCAGCACCCTCTTTTACTCTCCCAAAATCGATAGCTCACTTTCGCAATATGTAACCTGGAAATGCGCACCGTCTTGCAAAAATTGAACGTCGAGTCAGCTTAGGTGCCATGTAATAAATCTGCCATGGCCCTTCACTCTGCAGCACGTTTAAATGCCATCAAAGACAAGAGGAATGAACAAAAAGGCACGAATATGTACACATCCGTTACCAGCGCGGGGTCTCCTGACGCCCCTTAAAATGCAAGGGTGGCTCGCAAACCGGTCCAGCACCAGAGGCCCCCGTGGACAGGGGGTTGTGTAACCCCCTGTTTGCCCGTGCTGGGGGAGGACCCGGAGGACGCCCGCCCGCTGTCTCTGTTTGCCTGCGCTGTTTGGAGAGGGAACAGGGACCGACGCACAGGAGCAGCTGGGGCCAAGGCCTCCCTCCTTCCGTGGGGGCCTCTTTGGCTCCGTCTCGCGCTGTCATATAAGGTAGCGGGGGCCGCAGCCTAATTGCGAATTCCGGGCCTCACCTGACGGAGTCCCGCCAGGGGCCGCCCGCCATCTGGCCTCATCTGCATGTGAGCTCGCTGGCAGAGGATAAGACGCTCCTGAGGAGCCCCCCCCACGCACCCCCCACCTCCCCCACGCTTTAATGTAGCCGTCTCCATGCCGCAGAGCACCGGTGCTCTTTTTCCCCGGCAGAGGCCCACTCCAGCTAAAGCACCAAATTGCCGTCTGGAGATGCACGCTTTTGAGAAAAAAAAAAAAAGACAGGAAAAAATAAAAAAGCGGAGTAAAACGCTCCGCGGAGATCCGAGGGCCTGCGAAGAAACGAATTTGTGTCTAATCGAAGCGGGAGGAAGTGGATGCTAGGCGCTCACTCCGGCCCCTGCGCTCATTTTGAGCTCCCATAATGGAGCGGATCGATGCTTCCTGTTTTTTTCGGGAGGAGAGGCCGCCCGCACCCCCGGTCCCCTGCCTGTTTTGTCATTCTCGAGGCGGTCTGATGTAAATCACTCCGATAAATCCAATTTCTCCAAGGACGCGCAGGGTTCCCTCAGCTCGGTGCCAGTCCAGGAAACCCCAAGCTGTTTCGTGATCGGTGGGGCTGCGGTTGATTGCTCTGCCCCCCACAACACCGCCCCCCCCCCCCCCCCCCCCCCAGCTCAGCACATTGCATTCTGGTTCTTGATGTTGTCTCGGTCGGAGGCCCGATTAATCATTCCAGCTCCCAGATTCTCCCCCTGAAGAAGATCAAAGGCTCCCGGAGAACAAAGTCAAAGGCTTGAGTGACACTCCAGACCCACGAGCCAAACAGTGCTGCCACTGTTGCCCTCCGTTTGCAACAATGTTGACGGCGGCACATTGTGGTAGTCCTGCACGCAGGGGATTGCGGGCTCAAATCCTTATTGCGAGAACTGAGCAAAAATAATGAGGAATAATTGAAGAGTAAAAATCAATATCCATTATCTGCTATATACTATTTGCAGCTGACGGAATTAAGGCTGAAGATATACTGTGGTGCAGTGGGCAGGGAACCATAGACACATTCAAACCCTTAGCTATTGTAGGCACTTAAGTCACTGTACTCACTGAATGGCTTCAACGATAATCCAAAAGTACGCGTGGATCACATGTCAAATATAAGACATGAAAGCCGCCCTGCATAAGTGGTGTCTCCTCACTCGGCAGATAATACAAAATGACGCTGGGAGTCTTGAACGCTCCACTCGGTTAATCTCAAGACACTTGCTCAACGGCCTTGCTATGTCCCATTAAGTCAAACGGGGAGCCCGGAGGAGCGGGCGGCTTCACCGCTCAGAGCTGGGTGCTGCAGCCATTCAGAGAGACACCCTTCACATTACAGCTCTGACAGTCATGTACTCTGCCATTCTATAATGGCTGCATTCTATCACTTACACTGGAAACAGCCATAGGCTGCTGAGCGTCTTTTATTACCTTTGAAATGTGTAAATTTAATCATAGCAACAAGGAGGTATGAGCGTCCTGACACCTCCTAATCATCAGGTCTCATGCTTTCAAAACTTTGGAAATCTGTGTGCTTTAACGTTTGCAGACAGGTGTAAAAGGGGACAGAAAGTTCTTCTCTGTGGAAATACAAGGCCAGGCAATAAAGAGCAAAGCACGAATCAGCTCAGAGGAGCCGTTGACTTGGCGTGCGCCGGGTACACCAGATACTTTCCCTGGGTTTCGTTTTCAAACAGTTAGGGACTAAAGCCTAACCGGAGCCTAAAAGGGATAACCTGCTCCGATCGGGTTAAGCAAACCCGAAAAACGAACCTGAAGATAACCGACGGGGGGATAATCCGTCCCGCTTTCTGCCCGACGCTGTAATTCTATATGACGGAGGCCCTGCTGGGGAATATGAAATGCAGATGAGCAGAGCGGCCAGCGCCTCATTATTACAGCTGCTTTGCTGCCGCTGTATGAGATTAGAGCTCCATTTCCCTCCTCCCCCCTGTGAGTGGGTCTCCGCATTGCCATTGGTGATGAATGAGTGAGGCTCCGCAGCCATTGATCTGACGCGGTAATGCTTCACCTATAGACAATACCAGGTATCGGTGATAATCTTCTCTTTCACGCCCCCCACGGCAATTTATTTTATCCACTAACCTGCGACTATCCATCACTCCACTGTAGAAGAATACATTAAACTCTGTCAATGCGGTAAAAAATAGCACTAACAAGGTAAATGTCTGTGAGAGATATATATCCCAAGGTAAAAAGGCAGCCTGGCTGGTTCTAAGGTATGTTTTTTGGTTGGACTTACAGCACGTCTTATTTATAAATCAAACTAGTAAAGGCCATCTAGCTGGTATGTGCTAGGTATGCCCATCTTCAAAATTCCCCTGGGGCTAATTTTGTTTTGCAAGCTCACACTTCACAAGAGCTAGCTCAAAGTTCAGTTCACACAGATTAAAATGAACAAGTTCACGTTCATAGTTCACAATTTTGAATTTTGAACAGAGCTGCTCCAGGGACTATTTTATGTGTACGTCTACATGGGCAGTGATTGTTACGCGGGATATGGGCAGTTGGAGGCGAGCTGTCGAGCTATCTGATGAGTTGCACCTATAAAAACGTCTCAAGTATGGAATAACTCCGTCCGTGTTTATTCACCACAGCCAAGGATTCCGAATCTCGCGCAAACCCGAACAAGCTCAAGGTCACGTTCTTTAGTTGCAAACGGATATGTTCAAGTTCACCGTTCACCAAAAAAATGAGCATGTTGAATGAACACGCTCTTTTAACGCGTTCATGCACAACACTGAATTTTGACATATTTACTGACATTTTCCAGAAAATACCTGTTTCATTTCAAGGTCCGATAATGTATTCGGTTTAAATGATAATGGTAAGGTAAATTGAGTATTTTTCACAAAACGGCCATACAGACCCACTGTGCCGCACAAACTGTACTGTGTTCAATGCACATGGGTTACAGAGGTGTACATTACGCTCTTTACTTATTCATTAATTCAGATGTTATTCAGCACCTACAGGAAAGTGTGAAAGAGGAATGAGGTGTCTGAAGCGAAATCGAATAAATGTCTGGGAGAATTTGAGGGGAATGCGGGAAAGCGTAATCTCATGGCACGACTCAAACACAGCACTGCATGATGAATTAGGCTCCCATCACGCACAGCTTCCCCTTTATAATTTACGCTCTCTAAACGCTCCCTCTTTCTCCTTGTTACACACACACACGCTCACACACACACACATGCACACACACGCTCACATACACGCATGTGCGTACACATATACATGCACACACAACAAGGCAGTGTTCGCATGTAAATCCCAAGGAGTCAGATACATGGAGTTTCCATTTGGACTCAGACACAGCGCGGTCAGAAAGCACAGCAGAGGCACGTTGTAGTAACCGCAAAGCTATCGGGCCATTTTGTATGCTTTTGCGACCACCTTTTGAAGATGATGGGTGAAGCCTCCTACCTTAATTTGTACCTGAGAAGCAGTGGCACAATATAGCTGGGCTTCAGGAGATGAAAGCGCATGTCATGGATGAAGCTGATCTCCTACAGAGGCACCGGCATCAGATGAGATATCCATTGTTGCCGGAAAGCGTGATTAAATGAAGTCCGGATGAGGCTGGAGTTCTTGGGAGAGTGAATGAATATTCATTGATCTCTCCCCAAAACCCCACTTCACACGTATGATTAATCATGCCTCTGCTATGATTAAATATTTCTGCCGATCCGTGGGAGGAATGGGAAGCCTCCTAAATGAGGGCCTGATGTTAAACGCATTAAACACTTACCGCCTTAACCTGAAGGGAGGTTTAAGTGGCTTTTGGGGGTCTCGTTTGAAGCCCGCTCCATCGGCTATGCTCCGCGCCTCTCTCCTGCGGCTGGAGAATTCGCCAAATTCAGTTTAGCCCT
The DNA here is from genome assembly GCF_013368585.1 of Megalops cyprinoides. Lineage (NCBI taxonomy): Eukaryota > Metazoa > Chordata > Actinopteri > Elopiformes > Megalopidae > Megalops > Megalops cyprinoides. Next base: position 16,607,621 of record NC_050607.1, on the reverse strand, counting down.
GCTCTCCAAGCAGGGTTTAGGATGAAACGTAATCGAACTGCGTTTTGGTCTGAGGGTTTAGGATGAAACGTAATCGAACTGCGTTTTGGTCTGAGGGTTTAGGATGAAACGTAATCGAACTGCGTTTTGGTCTGAGGAGCTTTCGGCAATTAAGCAAACATTCCTTGTTCATTGCCTGCGCAGCAATATGAGCTCAGCTTTAATGAAAAAGACAGCTGTACATCTGATGAACAAGCAACACTTCCTTAAGTCACTTATTCAAAGGGGAGGAACATCAACAATGGAGTTACAGTAAGTCAAGGCCATTCCAATAATTAACTTTCCATTCCATTCTACTCCCATGTCATGTTGGGGTCGCCGTTTTTGTGCATCAGTATTTTCTATTAGTTGACATGCTTATTTCTGGGTTATCTTGGGGCATTTTCGCCAAATATTTACATATTTGTTAGATGTGAATATGTAATCATAATTTCAATATAGTCATTTAGCAGATGCTGTCAGTACTCCAGCCCCTGCCTTGGACTGCCTTCCCAGTTTTTTGACCCTGCCTGTACTGCCACTACAAACTTGCCTTTTGATTCAAATAAAACCCCCTTGGAACCTGTACCTGCCTGGTCTGGGCTTAAGTCAATGCCTGTGCCTTGACAGATGCTCTCATCCAGAGCAATGTACCAAGCACATGCACACTGCATGTTAGCGTTGGCAGGTACCACAGTCAGATTCAAGGGTCCATACACTGCATTGCTACCAATGCTTCAAGCTCAGTTCAGGTCTATCCAGGTGAGTGTGCTAAACCCAAAGCAATAAAATCTCTTTTTTTTCATTGGACGAGTGAGGGGAGCTGGGAGGAGCTTCTGCACTTTCCTTACCTCACAGTACTCCCAGCGTTGCGATTGGCTGTTAGCTTGGGTTTTATTCGGCCCGGAACACCTTGTGCCGGTTTCGCCCCTCCCAGATGTCGCCTTTGTCTCTTGGTCCGGTGTGCTCTGACCCAGTTGGTTTGGCCCACTTACGATCACTTGCTTTTGATATCGGTTGTTGTATTCATTAGCCATAAATCACTCCATTCCAGGGGGTTATGCCATAATTACCGACTCACAGGCGCTGCCTCATCTGCGTGTGCCCCAGATCATTTGAATATTCCATTATCTGCCTGCTCGCTCGCTCAATTTGGACTATTCCATGTATATTTTAGGACGTACACGGGTTATAAAGAATGTCATTATCTTCAGACTCGTACAAGCAAGCACTATGGGCCGTGACAGACTAAGGTAGGTTCCTGTCCATTTATCACACAACTACTAAAGTAACTAAAGCATTGGATTGGACTATAAACCAGTTCCCACTTTGGGAGGTGATAAGCCTAGAAAAATTCGTAATAGTATGAACTTAAAGCTTTGAAGTTTGCGTGGACTCAATCGCCAAGAGCCACAGATGTGTATTTTCTCAGTGGCTGAAAGTGGAAACCTCGTTCTTAAACCCTGCCTCCCCTAGCCCTTCCCCAGATTGATTAGCGGATCAAAAGGCTAATTCAATCCTCGAAGAGCCACGCTTAGACAGATATTCCCTGAGAGCAGGCAAATTCATCCACAAAACACACAATGTCCCCATCATCGCTCGCTAACACGCCGTGACAAACCACCGCGACGACTCCGGACACATTGCCCACAATGAGCTACGACCGGCTCGCGACAAAACCAAGCGCAATTCTCCAGATAACCCTAAAAGCAAAAAAAAAAAGTTGGGGTAATAATGTCCAATCCAATTAAATGTTTTATCAGGCTCAGAGAGACAGGGCAGAAGGCTGCAGCCGTTGTTCAGAAACTCAGTCAAATCCCACTCCAATACAATCCCGAGGTTTTGAGGCCTTCATCCGCCAAAAAAGAGAAAAGGAAATCAATACGGATTTAAATGAAAGAGCAGCCCTCGCTTATTTAGGATTGAATGTGTAGGAATCGTGGGAGCGGCTCCGTCTTCCTCACCGCCCCCTGCGCTCGTCACACCTCGCCGAAAGCTCCACTGCTTGTGATTTATCTCTGTTATTTCCCTACAGTGCAGGAAGAGTTTTGAAGGTCTACAAATGTCACGCGGAGCATTAAAACGGTCCCCCAACAACAAGCAGCCGTTGGGGGTGGAAGGACTGTAAGGGACGAGCCGGGTCCGAGAGCGAGGACTTGAGTGATATTGAGGTGATGGTGATCAATACAAGGACTGGTGACATTTCTTCATTTCCAGACGTATCATCCTGGAGCATCATTACCCTTTGGGGTCTGCGCTGAAGGTCAGCTGAGTCTAAATGAAAGACTGCTTCCTGCTTCTTAGGGACTAAGCTGAAGGCCTGTGCCTATCTAGATTCTGACATCCTCCACCGTGCAGAAGAACCTCTACAATGGCATCGAGTCAGCCTGGCTGCAATGTCCTGAAACATCAGATTAAATGATTTGCTTATTTCAGGCACCACCAGCCTCATAATGTTGGGCATGAACTGAAAAAAATGTCACATTTTCGTTTTGCTGCTCAAAGTTTTCCAAAGCGCGGCTGCAGTTAGCCTGAATCTGGGTCAGACCCCGAGCGTGGAACGTCGGCCATAGCCGCGCTTCCTTCAGCGATATAAATAACTCCCTGAATCTACAGAATGACTGAAACTGCCTCAAATGGCTGCCGTGACGACGGAGCAACCGCGTGGCCCGCGAAACCCGCAGAGCGGAAGCAAAAGGGGGGGGGTGGGGGCGGCGAAACAATTAAACATGCAAATTACCAATAAATGCCCCGGAGGCGTGGTGAAAAGGTTCTCTCCGGGAGGTTAATACAGTCTGTTCTGATTAGATTCCGTATAAGAGACTGAAATAAAATGCATAAATAATTCAATCAAACGAAGCAGCCGGTGCGCGCGGGGTTGGTTCGGTGGAGCGGAGGCGGCAACAGGAACACAGCAAGGGATGCAGCCTCAGTCTTTAATCTTCGTGCCCACGTCCACTGGACAGGGGTCGTGCAAAGCTGGGTTGCCTAGTTTTTAATCTTTGCATGTAACACACACTACATTATAACACATAATAAACTACTTATTGGGCCTGTGGTGACTATTTCCACGCAGCCAAAAATCATGCTACGTACAGTGATCTCTTATTCATACACTTGTTATTATAAAAATATTACATAGTCGTGATTGAACTGAAGACATGAGAACGTGCACTGTGTATGCGTGAATACAGAATGCCATAGTCCACACACTGCACAGAACAAAAGCATTGTTTTTTTGAACGCGGATGTGAAGGCTGTTGTGTGTGACTACGTGTCGTGCAAACCTTGTGAAGTATCGGCATGCTATAGCGGGGTTGTCAGATGTTCCTGCAAGCGGCAGAATCCAACGTTTTTTTTTTTCCTCGTGATAAAAAATGAATAGCAAGAAACAATTTCAGGCACCTTTGGGGATTTTCAATTACGTTGGAGAGCTATGTTAAAATCTATTGAACCTTCCCAACGCTAGCGCCGGAGTAATATTTTGAGCGGGAGTAAAAATAGCAGTCTTTTTGTTGATTGCGCGTCAATGGGGCCCGGCGAAAGGGGACCTCTGACACAGATGGTAGATCACAGAGAGTAATCCTCACAACCTACTGACCTGCTGGAAAAAGCTGTCAGCCCGGAGCACAGTGGGCGACCTTTGCCATTATCTTCTGAACACGGATAATGAAGGCTTCTAGGCAGAGACGGGAGCGGGTAATGAAAGAGTATATCAGAGAGTTATGGGATATAATCACCGCCGCCTGGTTGTATCACAACAATGCGAAAGGGAGATGTAGCACCGTGAAGGACCGATGCAGGAGACCGGGTGACGGCATACATGGTTGTTTGTTCAGCTTTCCTCCACCTCTCACACACACAACACAGGCACTCACAGACATGCAAGCAAACAGGTGCACACATGTACACACAAACAAACACACATATGCCTTTGAAAACTGGTTAGAGTATGAGCAGGTGTTTGTGTGTGTGGGTTTGTGTGTGGTGTGTCTGTGTGCGTGTGTGCACATGTGTGTGTGTGTGTGTGTGTGTGGTTATTTGTTCATGTGAATATTTGTGTGTGTATGTGTGAGGGTTTGTGTCTGATGTGTGTACATGTATATGTATATGTACGCACATATATGTGTGTGTGTATGTGTTTGCCTGTGCATGTGCATGCGCGCGCGGCTGCAGCAGGTATCTGATCTCGCAGTGATTAAATAACGCGGGACAGGAGCCATTTGACCTTGATGTTGGCTGTGTCGCGCCGCACCTCTGCGCCGTGCTGCCGCACATCCGCGGCCACCACTTCTCACGTCTGCCTGCTCCTGAGAGAGAGAGAGGCAGGCAGGAAGGGCTCCGGGGCTCTCTGACTAGCATCACCTTCAAACCAATTCACACAGAGGCCCCCGCTGCTCCTTTCCCCGGCGCCGCCGTATCTCCGCTCCAGAGGACTGGCTTCAGCCCGGGCGCATTGTGCATGAGCCGTTGAACAATGACGAGCTCCACAAAGGCGAAGCAATTTGGGCTGGATTGATTGAAAGCCCGAACCGCTATAGAGTGCGAATTAAAACGCCTCGCCAAGGGTCTCCAAAAATGCAGTTGTGCCGATGTGAATCGGTGTATATATTTTTCACACGTTTATGTCACAGCTGGAATGACAATTTTTAGGGTGCTTTTACTCTGGATGGAGTTTTTAAATGGTTAAACAAGGTGCAGGACAATTAAGGCCAACGGAGCCGCTACCCTGTCATGCTCACAGAATGAGTCATATGCTCTCCCACAACCTGTTATTGGGCAAAAAAAAGAATGCAGTGCATGGACTAAACTGACTACAGCAAAAGGCCTTTGGTCCATATCAGAAACCCTCCTGCATACGTATGTCAAATGTTAACACAGTTAAAGGCAATTATGTATCTGCTGCTATCGTGGATGTTGCATATATCATTTTCTACGAATAAACAAGGCTTACAGTATATGGCAACACAGAGTCTTTGTAAGAAGAAGTCCTTACAAAAGCATCCAAGATAAGCATAAGAAAGTGTGCTGCAGTCTTTGACGTCTATCCTTTAAACCAGCGCTGGCATATTTAAGGAACCAGTGAAATGTTCCTCATAATCGCACACCATGTCCTCCTTTTGTATAATGAGACACTTAAAAACGTGTTTTTTTTTTTCCTTAGAAAAGTCTGTGGGGAGATTTATAATTAACCCACACTTTGTTTCCTGAGCTAAAGATTACAGAGCAGTTTGAAACCGAAGCACTCCCTCATGACTGTGAAAATGCCAAAGAGGACAATTTACCTCCATCTAGGAATATAAATTGCACAGTTTTAAAAACAACAAATGACTCCAGTTAGTTTTAGTGCAGTCAGTCCGAGCGCCGAAGCTCAATCTTCGCCCGGCCAAATTACAGAGTCCAATCAATACAAATGTGTCCAACAGAATGAAATAAAAGGTTGTTTGACAAATGGCACCCTCTGCTGTGGTCGGCTTCGACCGCGTGGAAGCAATCTGTTTCATCAAAATTCACGGCTCAGAAGCCTAAAAGGAACCTCTGCATGCTGCAGGAGTCACTTAGACACAGAGAAATGTTCCATTCCCTCTAGAATGGGGGGAATCTGCGCTCGCGCCTACAGTCTCACCTGTTCACTGGCTTCAGGTGGAGCTCTGTCTGAGGATAATGGTAATCTGAGATGATGGTTAATTTGTCTTTTAACAGCTCTGCTGATCTGCTCGTCGTGCAGTCTGATCTGTGATAGCCTGATTAAAACCGGCCGAAAAGACGTCCAAAAAATATCGAAACAGATATAGGATAGCTGCACATTGTGAATCCAATGACAATATCAAGGACATGATTTACCGTTTATATGTAGAACACTTGCAGGATTTGGACACTCTCTGAAGGTTTTTTCCCTGATTAGTCCTAATTTTTCTCTCCTTTTCCAGCACACTGTTTTATTTCCTTAGATGAGGATGAATTCCAAGATCCGAGACATCCAGAGTCGCACAATCTTTGCAAGACATAATTATTGATGATAAATTCATGAGAAAAGTGTTGCAGAAAAGGGAACATGGTTTTACGAGAGTGACTGATTAAGTTCACACAACCGGCCGGCCTGGTCCTCCACAGCATCCTGTGGGATCTGTATTCCCCCTGCAAAATCTCATGATTGATCTGTACCCTCGCTGTTCTTAGGGAGGACGTGATGAAATAGAGGCTAGAGGAACTTTTGATTTCAAGGTTAGTGACCCCTTTTGCGCATTAGTCAAAGACCAGTTATCAACAGTGGCAGTCTCCAGAATGCTCAATTCCCCGTACCACCTCTTGCTGAGAGAATGCAGGAAAATGGCCAGTGAGCTTCAGCCAGCTTCAGCTATCTATTTTCAACTCCACAGTTATCTTTTCTGCAGTTATCTTTTGATTATTCTGATGTATTGGTTAATTTGCCCTTCATCAATAAAGCACTGAACTGTAGCATTAGCAACCTTAGCAGCTGCTTGCTTATGTTAATCAAAGTATCAGCCGTATCTAATTTTCTGTGTCAACAGATTGTATTGCATAGCAAGTTAGCAGTGTTAGCTCACATAATATTTCTCAAGCTGTTGCATGTTCCAGTTTTTTCGTTTCTTCATAGGTTCATACTTCTGTTCAGGCACAAGAGGAATACTAGTAGGCATAGTAATATCATGGGTTCCATTTTTTCAGTTACTGTATATGTGCAAAAGGCAACAGTAAAAGGCATGTTGCTTCCCACCTCCTGCCAGAGCCAGGATTATAGTAATATAACTCCTATGGAGGCCCCCCTCCAGAGCAGCAGGGCTCTCTCTGTTCAGCAGAGACTAAGATCAAACAGTGCGTTTCATAGGAACTTCCACTAGGCCATTGCGCGGTGGGAAATACCCCTGTGATTCGTATTCAACAATGTAACCACGTTCAGGCATTAAGTCGGCCTTTAGATTGCTTTCCCCCCCCCCCTCCAATATCTGAGAGCGCAAAGATAATGTAAACACCTAGGCTCTTGTAATTAAATGCCAGCTTAATTAAGAGTGGCCTGAGAAGATTCCTCAGAGAACGCTCTCTGAGGTGGAATTTCATGCGGTGAGCTACATAGCGGTTTCAAAGCGCCGAGTGTTGCTGTGCTTAATAGGGGTAGCGGCGTAAGGGGGAGAGGATGCATCTCACTCAGCCTGCTGGAGTGAAAGAGAGACGCTCACCGCGCTTCAAGTTCGTTCGCCGTTGGACAATTCCCTCGCATCGGCTTTGTGAGCGCTCTCGAGAAATATGTCACACTCCGTTTTGACCTAGTGGAGATTCATTCAGCATGTTTCATATATATATATATATTTCATATATAGCATATTTTAAAGCAAAACCAGGAAAGCAAAAACAAACACCAATAAGTAGTAAAATGAACAAAACTATATTATGAAGCACATGAGAGTTTTTCACTTTTCTAAAGCAAATTCTGATTACTGATGGAATTCCATGATTGGAGACATTCAAGGTACTGTATGTAGGCCACATACAAGGCCATTGATCTCTCATTCCTTATGCTACTAATTCTCAGGACATACTCATAGCTCATAGCTCACTTGCCTGAGATCACCAAGCAGAAAGCATCTTCACTCCAAGCACAGCAACGTAATATTGCCATCACTGGCCCCTGAAAGGCTGACATATGGTTGATATGCACAACCAAATGCTTTCCCTGGGTTTCGCTATTTCACACTACCACCCCGGGTGCCTTTTAAAGAATCCCTGCATTCTACTGCATTCCTCTTCCATTTTGATTTGCAGGTTTTTTTCACCCCCCTATGTGTTTTCAAGCGTATCAAAGAGATGCCGCCTCCCTTCGGCTGAAAGCGTAGCCCGCGACCCCGCGGCTGTCTTACAAGTCGGCAGCGCTTCGGAGAGCTGGGGGCCGGGGACCGGGGAGCGCGGACACGCGTGACGGATTCCGCGTGACAGGCCCGGGCGGAACCTGCCTGCTCCGGTGTGCGATTTCGTGCGGGCGGTCCGCTCAGACGCGACCGATCCGAAGGCCGCGTTTAACTGACGCGCCGGGTCTTCGCTTCGCCCGTCTCTCAGCTCCCATTAGCCCAATCAGCGCCAATCCGTAGCGACCGCGGCTTGAAAGACAACCCCCCCCCCCCCCCCCACCCCACTGACCACCCCCACCCAAATGCTTTTATCACACTGGCCACTGCGCCAGCACTTCTGGGACGTTTGTTTGTCTGACAGTTGCCTTTGTGCTGCAGGGAGAGGGGGCTCAGAGAAAGGAGGAGGATATCGCCACTGAACTGTACTCTGAGCAGAGAAATAATTGATGGCGTTCTCCAGCACAGTGGTAGACGGACTGTGTGTGTCTGTAAGGTATGTGAGTGTGAGCGTGAGAGCCATCGAGTTCTGGATAATACAGACAGGGTTTACTGATGCCCACGCATATTCAACCATAACTTTCTTTAGTTTCTATGGGTCAGGACTGAGGACTGAGGTGGACTGTGCTGCTTGGCTGCCTGACAAAGGAAATTCTGAAAAGACCCAATGTGAATAACCCAGTATCATACGAAACCAGTCTGAGGATATAGCGCAGGCTCTTCCCCAATACTGACATAGCTGCTCAGCTGATATGACGTGTGCTGTCACCGCATTGTTCATCTAAGCAATTGATGAAAGCTATAAATATAGAAGCTCTGCATGAATAAGATAATGCAGTACGCAGTTTGCCGGTTATGTTGATTTATGGTTAGTGTCTATTCTCATGTCCTCCCAAGATTTCAAGTCTTAGACATAATACTAAAACTACTAAAACTAATACTAAAACTAAAACATATGCCTATACTACTGTAAGCAGGCGTAGTTTTGTTTGCGATTTTTTCCCCTCTGTCAAATGCAGTATATGTAATTTGATTTAATACACTTTTGACTACTAACCCCATACAGACCACTTGCTCTTTCAAAAAAATAATGACAAAAAAACCACAGTTCACCTTTCAATTGCTATTTAACTTGTACATCAGACTGAAGACAGGAATTCATGTCGAGCTTTCAAAGAATTGAGAATAAACTGAACATTTGAACGCTAACCCCAGGGAAACTGTTCTGTTAGACGCATCCAGTGCACCTCAAGCCGTTCTTGCGAGGCTGACTGGTGAACGCCCAATATGTAAAACTGAACTCCTTCCTTGCGTTTAGGTCTCTGACAGAGCCGCCCGCAGAGACGTTTAGCGTGGCAGTTACTTAAGCCCTGATCCCGAGCCGCAGAAGCCGCGCCTGCCGGTGGAATTAAGACAGAGGAGCTCCTCTGCGGTGTATCTGTCAGACAAAGGAAAGCCTGCTCCGCTCCTGTGAGGCCGACTCCATTAGCCACTTATTCATTATTTACCACTCGGAGACGCTTTGCCCCTTTGATGTCCACTCGGGAGACTCTTTTGCGGTCGCCTCCATCAGTCAAGGACAAAAACCGCGCTCCCCGAATCCACGCCGCGCGCCCATTATGCAGGATAATCAATCAATCAATCACGTGGGACCTGACATAGCACCCGTACCAAAGGCGCTGTGACGAAGCAATCCGGGGAGTACATTAAAGCGAAGTGGAGGCAAATTGCGCCAGGCACAGGATGAAACGGACCGGAAAAAAGGGGAAGAGCGTTAACGGAAATGACAGAGAACAAATCACCTGGAGTCATCTTTAAATAAGAGCGAGATGTACGCTATATTTAGGCTTGTGTTTGAGCAGCGTCAAGTCTAAGCAGCCCTCTTCTGTAAATCAGGGGAAATTCTTTGAGTGGTGCTCCTTTGTGACTTGCCAGGCCGTGGCTGGTCAAGAGCACCACTTAAACACCAGAATCATTAAAACGTCCACATTAAAACAACGCATTAAAGAAGTCTGGCAAATCGGCTGCTGTTCTGAATATAAAGGCTTTTTTTTTCAAATGAATAATTAGGATTGGGATACATAAAACATTTATAAGAAATGTCACTAAAAAGCAGACATTATAACAATAAAAGCAATAAAATGCTGGACTCGGTGGAGATGCCTTGCAGATGCTCTTGCAGCTATTACGATATTGTGGCTCCAGAAAAGGGCTCAGAACCTGGCCCTCACTGCACTGCTGCGTGTAAACTGCAGTACAGCTATCCCACTAGCAGAGCTCAATCAGCAAGGCCAACCGCAGGGCCCACCCAGATCTCACACACAGCCCGAAATTAATCTACCTTAGAAACCAGCACTGTTCAGCTGCTGTTGATAATTAACTGTGCTAAACAGAAGACTTATAAAGAGATTATAAAGGTTCAGGCATAAATATCCAACATTTCAACCACACTAAAACAAATTTACATTCACACAAAGCCGAATAATCTCAGCCTCCCTTATCAGTGATCTGACATTCACAGACAGTTTGCGCATGTATCGCACAAATCTAATTTATTTAGGTATTATACTATTACCATTGCATTCAATTATTTGTGAATGTGTCCTCAGCTGCAATTTTATAACAGGTCTGCAGGTAAAAGTAACAGCTGGGTAAGATTAATTTTCTCAGAGTACTGCATGAATAATTTAAATGTTAGGAGATGAGCTATGAGCTATGAAAAAAGGTGAAAGTTATCACATTCTGCCGACACGTTATTAAAGCGCAGTTTGGTGGGAAGTGATCATGTGACCTGTGGTGTAAACTGAGCTGGTTCAAAGACAGGTGAGAGTGAATGCAGAAGCTGTTCTGGCAGCACTTGAAGTGCGAGCTGGTAATTTCTGTCTTGTCATTAAAAAGCAGGTCCCACTGCTTTGAGCCCCGAGTGGAGTTATCTCCAGCGCGACGCGATGAGACGGGCGATGAGTCCCATCCTTTTAGGGATTCGCAATTAGTCACCGTGACAACATTAGAATAATTCACTCAGATAGCGAGGCGTAAATCGGGCCCTCCGAATTCTACGAGGCAAGCGTCTTTGCTGCGTTTTTCTAAACGCAGGCTTCAGGCGAAGGCTGGCAATTGATAGGAGGAAGAGGAGCGCTGCTGATCTTCAGACGCGGTGGAGAGTGGTTGAACACGACCTTTGCTTTTTTTGTGTATTTATTTTTGGATTGCGGAGCGCGCAGGGTGTTCCAGCCGGGCAAAACTGTCCTAAGCAGTTACTGCGCCCATCTATTCTGCCCTCACCTCATAAGCCTGCCCGCGTGGCCGGCCTCTGTGTGGCCCTGTGAGTCAGCAGAATGGAGACGGGCACGGCACGGAGGCTGAAGGATCAAGGGGAGAGGGAGGAACGGGTTCACTGCTGCCTCTGGCTTAACCAACCATTGGCCCACACACAGCTTGTTATTGCTCCTCCTCAGATATCATCCGCTGTCTGTACCAGTTGTGTAATCATAATTCTTGAAAGATCCCAGCAATTCTTGAAAGTTCCCAGCAAATCTCCTACGAGAAATGGCGAGCTTAGTAGAATTGGCGAGCTTAGTTGGGCCCAATGGCCTGTTCTCGTCATCATACGTACTTATGGTCTTATGTTCTTACAAGTATACAACATTTTTGTGTTCCTTCCTATGTATTAACTATTTAAATAAGGTTCCACACACAGCCTCTTATTTCTACTCTACAGACATTGTCTACTGTCTGTACCAGTTGTTAAATCATAATTGTGGAAAGATCTGTCAAAGATCCCAGCAAATCTCTTACAAGTTTATTACATTTGTTCTTTGCTGTGTGTTAGCTGTTTATTCACAGTTTATTTTAATGACTTTGGTTCAATCTCAAAGTGTTACTAGGCCCTACGTCCTGCTCAATTTACTTCCCCTCTCTATGTCATGTGACCCACACGCTCTCCTCTCTTGACATTTATCAGAGTTTATCCAACATTAACTCTGCTGTGGAGGAGAGGAGCAGAGAGAGAGAGCGGGAGCCGCGATGATCGAATGGTGCCATAATGAATAAGCAGGAAGGGAGAGCCGTCATAATCTGTCTGTTAGTGGCTCCTCTGAGACGCGGGTCCCCTTGATGTGAGTAAACAGGAACCGCGACACATCCCGGCACCATATGGCGCCTCTCAGCGCCTTCATTACAATGCACCTCCGCTCAGCTTTCTTTCTCCCCTTTTGTTTTACTGCGTTTTGCGCTCCCCTTTGTTTGGTTTGGTTTTGTTTCGCATAAAAGAGCATGCGAAATGATTCATAAATATTGTTTTCTTTAATGCGAGCATTAATTTGCCACAGAAAAGCTCCTTGGTTGGATACAGTTTGTTTTTTTTCGTGGTGAGTGCAGTATAATCATACACATTAGAAAAACTCTTAACTGCAGCACTGTGGGCTGGCGGAATCATTCAGCTTACAGGGAACCGTGAGCAAGCCATTAGCATTGCATAAATAAATATTCAGTTATATAAATGCATAATATGCAAAATGTCAGCCATATGTATGATAATTTAAAGGTTAGAGGTTTTTATTTCAAAGCGCTGTGAAAAAAGGCCAGAAACTTCTGTGAATTTATCTCTCGCTTTCTTAGACAGATAGAAATGCTTTTCCCGGGGTGTGCTCTGTTGCCTTTTGAGTTCTTATACAGGTGCAAAGGGCTCTTTTACCTTGTTCTTGGGTGAGTATAAACTCCTGATCTAATCCACTGAAGGTGTCTGCTGCTTTCAACCAAGTAAACAGTCACACTATGTTCTACAGAATTACACTATGCATCTGCTGTCAGTTACAACACATAGACTTATATTATAGACTTATAAGCATATATTTTCTGCATATAAATTCAGAAAGTCACATTCATTTGCTTGGCATCATAGCAAGCCATCTTTTTGCCATATGCAGAGATGGCTGAAATATCCTCAGAGGAGGTTAATATAATATATATGTAAGTGTCAGATACCCACTGTCAAGGCTACATATTAGTCTAAAACAGAGAGCTTTCCACATTGTTCTCACTACTGACTTCTGACTGAGTGTTATATAAGGAAACACAGCTGAAAGAGCAAACCACTGAGCTCTGACCCAAGCTGCTGTAGGTAGAAAGCTCTGCTTTCCAACCTGCTGAGAGCGAAGACCACAAACCCAGAGGCCTTTTAGCTTTCCCCAAGGGCTGACTTCCTGCATACATACATAGTGATCTCCAATCACATCCCACTGAAGGTTATGTGTTAAGAGCAAACCATCAAAAGTACAACTTTATTTGAGTGTTGCTGCATAAATGAATAATAATGACTTGTGAGAATTGTGTGCTTCACATGTACATTATCATTACTGCCAGCCCTGTACATTATCATTATATCATTACCGCCAACCCAGTACAGTAATGTTACTGGCCACCTGTACAGTAGTAATTCTGCCAACCCATACAGCAGTATTACTGTAAATCTGTACAGGAGTATTACTGAAAACCCATACAGCAGTATTACTGTAAATCTGTACAGGAGTATTACTGAAAACCCATGCAGTAGTATTACTGCCAATCCCCATACAGTAGTGTTACTACCATCCCATATAGCAGTAATACTGCCACCCAGGTGCAGTATTATTACTATAAATCTGTACAGTAGTATCACTGCAAACCCTTACAGTAGTGTTACTGTTACCCTGTACAGTAGTAATTCTACCAGCCCATACAGCAGTATTACTGTAAATCTGTACAGTAGTATCACTGAAAACCAAGGCAGTAGTATTACTCCCAACCTGGTACAGTAGTGTTACTGCCACCCTGTACAGTACTATTATCATTAACCTGGTACTAACAGTTACGGACAGAGATGCACACAAAATAGTGATGGGATTTTTAACATGAACAATCATTTTGATAAAATAATTGAAAAAAATAATTGACTTCTATTCACACATTCTGCTGCAAATTTGCAATCGCACGCCGTTTTTATTGACTTTCAGCTGCACAGGGTATTTGAAGACTTTTGCAAAATGTTGTTTATGCACTTAATACCTCATTCTGAGCAAGCGCATGTTCCGAAGCTTTTAAAAGATTATCAGGCTGATTTGAAGGATTATTAAATATTTTCAACACACATTTTTAAAATGTTACACTGAAAAATACTAACAGCCTTTGCATAATGATAAAGAATGAGGAAATGCTTGGTAGGATGCCATATATAGGTGCATATAATTAAACAGCGCTGCTCTCTTCACCCAGCCTGCTGGATACTGACAGATATGTGCTGCTTCGGCCTCTGAAATGCAGCCAAATGCAGTTAAATGAGGTAGAGATTGAATTTAATGTGTAGGACTGTGATAATAAGCTAAACGCAATGAGGGTGGAATTGCAGAAACTAAGTGGTGTTTTGAAAAATTGGCCATAATTAAAGCTTTACATATATATGCCGTTCGTTTTTTTTTTCTCCCGCGCGCCATTTGTAAAATGTGGGACGAGGAAGTGAAATGAAGCTAAAACTCTGGTGCGGGCTGGGACATTGCGAGGTTTCCCAGAGCTGCCTATCTGTGAAAACATCACCTGTCATTCAGTCTCATTCTGTTCCTTCGTGAGAGGCTCCCAGAGCTGAAAGCTGATTAGCAGTTTTCCTTGCACTGATTGTATGCACATCTGTCTGGAGCCTGGAGTCCATTTTACACCGCAACCCCCCCCCCCAGTAAACAGTGTTTAGGGGGTTGCTCTGTGACCTTCTGACACAAACACTTTACCCGCGGTTTGCTACTGTTGACCCCCCCGGGGGGAGCTGGCTGGCAGGTGTCTGCTGCGGGTGCTGCGAAGCTCCTCTGTGTGTCAGGGAGCGAAGAGGAAGGCAGACAAGCGGCGCATGCAGATCAGGCCGGCGTGTCGGCGCCAATCGCCGGCGGACCGGGCGAGGGCCGGGGCGCCGGGCGCTCGTGTCAGAACCGATGCGCGTTTCGTTATACACCCGAGCTGCCGCTCCCCTCCCCTTTCGCGGAGAGCGGCCCCCTGTCAGACGCAGCGAGTCTGACAGGGCAGGGAAACGAAACCACAGGCGCCGGGCCTAGAGGATCACAAGCGGGACTTTTTCCGGCTCTCTTTAAACTCCAGGGCTCTCAGAACCGGTGAAGGGGAGCTGAGTCTGCCCAATCGAGTCAATTATCAGCTGAATCGGGTGCTTAAGTGGCTGGGTAGAAGACGGGCCCGCAGACGCTCTCACAGTGCTTTAGAGCACATTTATTCCTGTTAGTCTGAGCAGTAACCTTCCGTGCTAAAGAGATGGGAAACACCTTGTGTAAACAAGCCAGCAAAAGGATAGGATCACTGGTGTCTAAGTGCAGCCAGCCTTAAGGCCATGTCTCGAGAGGAGAGGGCCCTCGTGGCAAACAGGTGCAAGAAATGACTTGGGGTATGAAGAGGTATTCAACAGGGCAAGCGTGCAGCTGAACAGCAGGCGAGCGCATGGGGATCCAGCACTGAGACGGGAAAACAATTTAGAAATAAACTGGGAACCACAGCGATCTTCAATGCTTGACAGTCGTGATGCCCCAGGTCTCAGCGAAGGCCTTTATCAGAGGCTGGGCTACATGAACAGAGGGCAGCTGCCGCTGTCACCGCTGTGGATTTGCAAGCAGGTGAAGGAGAGCGTTGGTGCGGCCTTCACACGGGCTTCCCTGCCCAAACTGCAGTGATTACATCTGCCCTGAAAGGGCGATCTGAGGCTAAGCCTTCAACGTGTCCGCGGTGGGTTAGCGCGTCCCGTTAGCCTCTCTACTGAGCGTGTGCGGCGGCGGCGTGGCCCATCTCGCCGCCGTTCCCGAGCTCGGGGGTCCGCGGGCGCGATCACGGGCGGATAAACTTCGCGCTCTCCTTCCGTTCGTCCATCCCCCTATCCAGGGAGTGACCCTCGGTGCATGAATTAAAATGTCAAAGCTTCCGCCGCCCGGGCTATTTCGGGAAACGCGCCGCGGAGAGAGAGAGGGGATCGGGCAGCGGAGCTCGGCCTTTTGTTGCGGATTCCACTGGGTGCTCAGCGAGTCTTTTAATGCGGTTCTTCCGCCTCCGTGAAACGTAACGAACGCACATATTTCTTGGGTGAAGGTTTTCTGTTTAATTGGCGGTTAGCGATGATGCTTTGCTTTGTTTCGTTGCTGATTGGGCTGCTCTCCGAGGCCGGTTTGGCGAATGTCAGGTTTCGTGCCTCAGGTGGGTGTTCCGTCTGACTGCTACGATTTTTACACAACACCAGGAGGTCATTAGGCACCGAAAGTAGCACAAAATCTCTTGGATGAATAGAAATGGGCTGAAGTTGATTTGTTACTCAAAGTTAAGGACAAAATCAGAGCAGGTAGACTGAATGTCCTCCTTAAGGATCCAGCGCTATATTCACAAACACGCATAGCATACAGAAGTGTGATTATGCCATATGGCATGTCCATGAAATGCAGTTTTCCCCATTTTTTTCCTTTTTGGGGACTGTAGTAGACTGCGGTCTGTAGAGCTATTTGAAAAAAAAAAATTATCCTGGCATTACCCTCTTACAATACATGGTACACAGTATAGACAGAACACAGTTAATTTGCACAAAATGTTCCTGCAAAATATAGATTTTTCCTCTCATTCTGTCTAATGTTATAAACCCCAAATTATTTGCATTCACGGTAAGACACGGCACAGCACAACTGTGTATCATACCTGTCCAAGCATTCAGTTAATTTATTAGAGTTAATATTTCTGTCAGTTGCACCTGAGCCTCAACACCTGTATGGAATTTTTTGCTATCGGAAACACATTCTAATTCCATCTGTTCATTAAGCATATTCCTGTGTGATTTATTCCCCACAACCTGAATTATAAATTATCTTCAAACTGCTCTTGTATCAAGTTTAAGTCCATAGGTTTCCCCAGCTATCAAAGCTAATTTGATATAAAGTTAATAAGGTAAATTCGGCATTCAAAACATCTCTCACTGATGATGAACCTTTTTAATGGAAAATAAATAGAGTCCTTATTTATCACCTGTTTCTAAGATAGCCCGTATCTGTTGTTTGATGATAGCGGGGAGTTTTTAATTACTTTCCACAAGTTTAATTAGCTCTGCATATTTTGATCTTGTTCGGGGAGGAAGGACTAAGGATCGTTTTTTGAAAGCCATTGCAGGAAAAAGAAGTTTTGCGGGGGGAAGAAAATCCAATAAATTATTTTCACAGTAATTAGCGCGGGCAGCCGGGCTTGGCAGCGCGTTTTGAATCGCGTCGTCCCCAGCCGGTCTCCTTCCAAGGGCATTCCCGAGCCCGGGCGCGCTTAGAGGTCCGCCGTCCGGATTTTTTTTTTTTTTCCCCCGTTCATGCAACCCGTGCCGCACTGTACGGAGCGCAGAGCCCTTTCAGCAATCCATCATGTCTTTTTTTATTTTTTTCAGGGAACACATCCATCATCTCCAAACACAGCCGACATCCACTTTGTCCGAGTTCCTCCCGACTGACTTGTGATTCAGCAGCGCGTTAGGGGACCGGGGAAGAGGTATAGGGCGTTTTTTTTTTTGCGCTAGCGCCAGACCGCGAAGAGAAAAAAAGAGAGAACCTTAACACTTGACAGAGATGAATTAATTAGGGTTGCCACACACACACACGGTTTCAGCCTCTGCAGGGTCAACCTCCTTCCTGTGGTTATTGAGGAGTTGCGTGCACAGAAACAAATGCCATTTGTCAGGCCTTTGTTTAGAAAGGCGGGAGAAGGAGGAGGCTCCACTGAGCATGTCGGCGGGGTGATGCCTTGCACAATTGCATTGTTTGCGAGCATTTAAAGGATGTGCATTGAGGCCAGTTCGCCTGTGCTAAATATAAAGAGGTTGTTACCTCAGGGTTGTTGAACGTTTCAGCGTTTCCAAGAAATAAGAAAATTTGGAAGTTAGTCTGTGGCCAGAGACCATGTCACAACACAGTGGTGGTGGAACTTTGGGTTCAGTAATGCATGTAGTTCAGTGTTAGTATACAGAGCTTACCATATTGTTACTACTTTATATTTATATACTTTATATACTATATACTTTTATGCTTAATATACTACATTGTACAGGCTCTTGTAGATCTTATTGCTCGTGA
This sequence comes from Megalops cyprinoides, assembly GCF_013368585.1. Classification (NCBI taxonomy): domain Eukaryota; kingdom Metazoa; phylum Chordata; class Actinopteri; order Elopiformes; family Megalopidae; genus Megalops; species Megalops cyprinoides. The sequence goes on along the minus strand of NC_050607.1, from coordinate 16,589,629 downwards.
TTCTGATAATCGATAATACAGTGCTCATGTCATGGTAGTGTCTCAAATTCTCAATAGTCTAGAGACAGTGGTGTTCAAAAATCATCAATAATGTAGACACAGTCATGGCTCAAATTCTCAAGACTGAATTACAGGTTATGCACAAAAAATGATAGACCTATATGTTTTTCTTTTTTAAGAAAACAGCACATAAACGTTTTCTGTAATAATCTGTGAGACTGATTATGATCCAAGCGCTTACAGAGGAATTTTACAAATCCCATACAAATTTCTGTGTCTCGGCTGACAGGAGCCACGCGATTGTGAATTAAAGATGAAAAGACATCCTCCAACATCCCACCTGAGTCTCGGAGAGTTCCGTCGCATCCACCGTATGCCAGCCACGGATGTCACTCACGGTACCTGCAGTCAGAAGCAATACCCGGGAGACGCTGCCAGCCCTTCATATTTCCTTTCGACTTCAAATAAGCCGGCTTCAGAAACTTCAAAGCGTCAGGTTCCATCTTTTAAGACGTGGATGAGACACAGCTCAGCGCGGAATTTTAGACAGCCGGGCCTGTTGAGAATACAAAGAAGTGGGTGAGTGTCTACTTCCATATCGGTAGCCCTACAATGAAAAAATGGAATACAGAAACAAAGCAATAGCAAGAAAAGCCCAAACTGCCATTTCACGGCAGTGCTGATGTTTTAATATCCTAATTAAATACACTTACTGTCGCAGTAGGGAAACATACAAAGGGTACTTTATGATGGATTGTACAGGGTAAGGACAGTATCCGAACTATAAAGAATGCACAATCAGCTCCATCTCCCATCTGACAGTCAGTGAAGTGGGCGAATGGGGTGGAGAGAATTATTATTTGTTAGGCTGAGTTTAATGACAACATGTGTCTGGCAATTCATTTAATGACCTTGGTTGATTTACTGCGCTTCACACGCAGTGGTTACCATTCGGTGGTTTATGTATCGGCCTCGGGCGTTGGCAGCCATCCATCTGGCTTCATCAAAAATCCCAGCAAAAAACATTCTTATTTTTTTTTGACGTATTGTTTCCAGATAGGAATATGAAAACGTAAAAAAATGTATTTTAAACAGGGCTACTTTGCAAACTGCATATACAGGATACACACACACACACACACACACACACACACAAACACACACACATATATGTGTATGTGTATATAACAAACTCATCAACGGATGTAAATGCCTGCATATATGCTAAATTTAAATGTACATGCTAGGTTTGCATGACGACGCTGAAAGGTTAAGAGAAAACACCTAGTTCCACCGCACTACACACTTATAGCTTTTCCCCAGGGTTGCCAGATCCAGGGTTGCCAGATCCAGCAGCAGCCTCCACCACCTGCCTGGCACAGGAACCCCGCAGTCCCCGTGAGCACCGTTATCATCCCTGATGCTCAGAGGCCCTCTGCCGCGCGCCCCACCAGGGCCGTTCCCATCATCAGCTGGCTAAACTCAATCTGCTCTACTCCCTTGCGAGTCCCTGGCCCGGCCCCGGCGGCTCCGCCTACCGCTCCGGCGAGCTCAGTGGCGGCGCAGGACGCATTAAAGCTGCCCCCCTGTGGGGTGTAAGCAAGAGGCGCTCCTCTCTCCAGGCGCCGGAGGCGCGGGTTTTGCGGCTGGGACTGCCCGCAGCAGATCAATCAATTCAAAACAGCACACGGTCTGGACATGCAGTATTGCTGTGGCTGTGCTGTGTGCCTCACACACATGCACACACATTTATTATATCTGCTAGACAGTAGCCAGTCCTCCTGTCAGCAAGAGTAAACACGCCTTTACTGAAGGCTGCACCACACTTCCTTTGAGCACGACACCTGTAGCAATCAAAACGCTCCGTATCAGCCTGGACGTGGGTTCGTGGGGTGACTGTAGTTTCTGCTAAAGCTGCCAAAACAAATGTGATCTAATTGGGTAATGATTTTTTTCTTTTTTATTACTGTTACAATTTTCATTATGATCTATTATTAAATTCGATTTTCATGCTGATGAATGATGCATGTAATATCACAGGCACGTGACACTCTTCTTATTACCATGGTCACCATTGATCTACAGAAGGACCGATTTAAGTCTCAGGCGGGCAGTGATACCAGATCGGTCCAGCACACAGAATGGCAGACTCTGTTTGATGTTCTAGTCTGTTATCATGTTTGCACATTTACTAGGAATATATTTTGCATCACAAATGTGTTTTACTACAGGTGTTACACAGATAACACATGTTCTTTTTGCTTGAGAATGTGCTCATGAATACATATTTTTTGCACAATAATGCCCACCCATTTAAGGAGGAGTCAGGATTTCAAATTTGTTATATCATGATTTTGGACTAGTACATGAAAGAAACAATAATGCACTCATTTTCAGTGCCTACTCATGATGTCAGTTTAACAATTAATGTATGCATATACTACTGTATCAATTACCTAAAAAAATCAGCTCATTGAAAATTTTGCTAGGATAGTGTTAAACATGCTCAGTAAATTGTAAATACACTGTGAACTACCAAATAACCATTTCAGCATTATGGACAATTACTGTTTTAAATACATACTTTTCAGATACTTTGAATGCATGTTTCTATCATGTTTTGAAATAAGACACAGTGAAATACTAGCAAGTAGCAATGCGTTTATAACGTTAGTGGTAAGAGTCGTTCTCACACTGGTCTTCAAAAGAGTGTGTGAACAGTTTCACAATAAAAGCAAATTTTGTGATGTGAAAGTGTAGAATAATTAACAAGGAATAAATGGCTAATTTACTGAAGCCTACATCCAATCTTCAATGAAAGTCCAACCAATTAAGGAAGATGGCAAAGGAATCACTGCTCTCGACTGGGTCTCAAGATGAATTAAGCGCTAAGAGCTATCAGGATATTAGCAGCCCTCGCATTGTATAAGTGCCTGGTACAGGTTTTGGGCTGCTAAAATAGCCGGATAATCCCCTGTTAGAAATGTATAATTAACCTCTTTTCACACTCTCATGCCTCCCGCTATTCATGTCTGTACTGAAATTCACATGTTCCTAGTTGTTCACACTACAGACGATAACGCTTGGCTCACACATATTTGGAACGGCTGCCAAAAGGCATAATAAGACATAAGCCCCTATTCATAGCCCACTCTCTTCTTTATTGTAACTTTAAGGTGACATGACACCTCGCTGAGGTTATCTCGTGAATATTTCTCCTCTGTGTGTTTAAACAAATTACTGCGCGTGGCCGTTACTTAACAGTGCGCTTGCGGGGAGAGTGGCACCCTCTCAAGGGCACGGCTCTCTCCCGGCGCGTTGCGTAAGACCTCTCTGCGTTATTACAGTAGCTAGATAAATGAACGGGCGGAGCGCGGTGTTTCCACGGAGCTGAAGGGTCTTCTGAGCCTGCTTGTCTTGCAGAATTGCAGAACGCACAGGTGAACTGGCTGCTGCAGGAGGGAGTAGAAGTCATGTGACCAGCTCTGCAGCTCCTCTAGCTTACAGTCTCCCAAGCTTAGTCTGTCCTGCCTCGCTCACTGGTGATGTCTCTTTGCATTCTGAGCAGGAATTTGAATATGGTTGGAATAAAAGTACTATGTGTGTAGTCTGGGAAAGATTTCTGAGGGAATAAAGTGAGAATTTGCCGGTTGATGGAACGGTTCACACTGGACACAATCAACCACAGGTGGCAAGATAAAATGACCGTGGCTACAGTATCTCGCCATGCTTATGATGAATGCAACATTAAGGGCCCATTATCTGCTATTGTGGGAGGCGGGACCACTCGTTCACTGTGACAGATTGCACATTCAGGATTAGCGCTGCCTTGAGACAGCCACCATTGGTGGGGGGGGGGGAATAAAACAAGGAGATCAATCTTTGCTGCTGATGTAAAATCATTGTTCGCCTCCCTATTGAGCACACATTGTACTACACAATGACAAATCAGTCCATTAAAAATATCTACACTTGTGCGTCTGACGCAGATGGATCGCGGGGGACGGTGACGAGTGTAACGACAGGAATGCGTGTGCCGGGGAGCTGTAAAATGCAATGGTGTTTTGCAGCTAGCCACCAAAACCAAATGATATTGCGATCAATCAGAGCCATTCATCCTGAAGAAAATAAATAAATAAATAAATGCATACATATTGCGCACACATACAAAGATCAATCGGCTCCTTTTCAGCTGCCCTCAGTAACGTTGCTGTGTAAAAGGCAGTGTATAACTTAAAGCAGAGCTGGTCTGGCACATCTGGTCTCGCTTCTCTGTTTACGAAGAGAAAGGAGCGCCGTACATTGGGGACTGGACAAAATGGTGTTTATCGGCCGTTTAGATGGACCCTCCCTTAAGAGTGCCAAGGCCGCATGGCCTTCTGGGAGGCGCTGTGATTCAGCAGGAAAAAAAAGCATTGATCAGGATGCTAATGAGCTTCCGCGGGCCGAGAGGACCCTCACCACGGCGCAGGTAAGCGGGGTGGAGAATTCCCAGGAAGAGCCGGCGCGCGTATTGATCTCGTAATATTACTCGGCTTGATTTAGCCCTGCTGAAAGCTGATTCTCATTTCGCTCCGCTCCCCGGAGCGGCCGCGGCGTTGGGCTCACAGCCGCAAGGGCGAGATAATGGCATTTTATCTATTAGAGCTGCGAGCAGAAATATGGCTATCAATCAAAACCCGGCCTCAAAATATGTTTCGTATCGCGCCTTTTGAAATGTGAGTTATGACCTAGCGAGAGCGGGGGGAAAGTTTGTGAATGTTAAAGTTCGGGCAGTGTCAGACGCGTGGACCTGAGATCAATGCGGCACAAAGTCAATGGCGAACCAAACAAACAAACCGAAATTGGAATGCTATGTCTACGAACTCCACAGCTGAAAGCAGACAGAGGCGTGCTAACCCAGAACCTAAACAAACCCATACAAAAATTTGATACACTAAGAATATACTTTAGAGAATATATTTTTAGCTCAATAAATCTATTTAAAATATGTAAATTCTTGCCATTTTGGTGTATTACAACACCTTTCTGATTTGCATTCATATTCATTTTAATTATATTTCCAATATATTATTGGGCTAACAACATACTTCTCAGTATATATATTACAATATATTTAATTTTCATATCAGAAAAACTAATATTTATAGAACAAAGTTACTTGCAGTTACACAGTAGTTTTCTGCCAATGCCATCTGAGTCTATATTACCATCTCTTACATAAAGTTTGATCGATTTATGAAATAATGTTATACCGTTGCCAGCGTTCTGCATTGTACGGCAGCCAGGACATCGAACAGGAGCACCTGAGTAGGTGGAGACCTTATGCTGGTAATTACTGTTGCATATTGCGCCCAGATCTAACTGCTGTGAAAATCTGTCCAGAACTGTCTGTCACTAATTTAAGCAAGCGTTCATTTGTGTACTTTTCTTCATTTCAGTTACTGCTGAAGTTGTGATGTGTTAGAAATGGGTGCAAATGACTTAACAGCAAAGTGCCGCAGTAGAGTGTCCCTTGTCCTGATAGCACAGGACGCCACGCATGCAAAATGTATTCGCGCCACGACACGTGTGGCGCTAAACTTCGACTCAGTGCAAACGCGTAGCTTGGCGAAGGTTATCAATACGCTTACGCTCCGCGGTGCATGCGCACCGAACCCTTGGCGACTCTCCCTCCAGAGTTACTGAGTTCTGGCCTCATTTAGCTCTCTCCCTCAGGAATCCTGTGTTTCCACTTTCCCTCCTCTGACAAGGTTGTGGGTGCTGAGAGCACTTTCGGCTCTGGCGAGCGGTTAAATTTAGTCACAATACACACCGCTTCCCTTTGAGCAGGTGGGATTTCTCTGCCTCGGCCACGCGTTAATTTAAAAGGAACCCAGGCCGGTCTTATGAGGAAATAAAGCCCAGGGAATGTATTTATTTAGACCTGCCAAGCGTTTCAGCCTTCTAAGGCACGTTGACTTGATGTGTGCTTGGCCCTTTCCAAGAGTGCATAAGACTTATTCCAAGCTCTGAATACACAACTCTATTCAGCGTACTCAGTAAATACTAAAATGCTCCATATTATATATTAAATGACAACTGTAAGGTAATCTGCTGGGGAGTAAGTCCAATGTCTGAAATAAAAGGCTACCAGTTGTTTTGCATCACAATGAATATTTATATTCTGTTCGACACTCCTTTCACTGACTTGTTTACAGACATATGGAAATTAGCATATTTAACGAAAGCGACTTAAAACACGGATCAGGCAATTGACCCTCTGCAAACAGTTCCGAATTTCTTTTCCCCCCCCTCCGAAACCCAACTCAAAGCTATTGCTGTCTCATTATATCCGCCAGAACTAATCCAGTTAATCTCTTGCTGATTCCATTTCCATTGCCGATGTTGTCACACGCTGTTCTGCAAGGAGTAATTATGCGCTGTGGAATTAACAAAGGCTTTACCTCATAGTAATTAAGATTTCGGTTGTTGTTTCAAGACTTTCTTTACACCTCTTTTGCATTTCTGTCAGATGTATTGGAGCCAGAGTATGAGCCAGGGTGGCTCAGAGACATCAGAGATTTTTCAGTCCCTTTCGGTGTGAATCAAACTTGACTTGCACGTGCTCCACCTGGACATGATTTCGCTTTCAGTGGTCATTACCCACAATCCATCTGTGATGCTGAGTCTGAGAAGAGAAGAGAGTTTTTGGTGCAATATGGCGAAGAATGGAATCCATAGCTATTCAGCCTGACAGTAGCTGCAAAGCTAACTGAACTGGGACAGAAGCCATAAGGCTAAAATCTGATACCCCGAAGCATTATGCAACCAAGCAATTTGTTACCAATGCATCCAGTGGATGAAGTGACAGTAAGACTGCGATTCTTGAAGCCTTCTGAAAGCTCTAGCTGTACCCTGTTTAATTCTGCAAGGGTACAGCTAGAGCTATCAGGCTCATTAAAACGTGTCAGAATGTAAGGTAGATACGGGACCAAACTTTGAGGCATCATTACTCTGAAGCATCCTCATGCTACATCCATACTCCCAGTAAGCCTGCCACTGTAGAGACACTCGCCTAGACTGAACTTTCATGGCGAACTTGCTGCCAATCACACTGACCCACAGCCACCAGTTTACGCTTCTTTCAAACGTCACTTATTAAACAATCTCAGATTTCAGAACAACCTCATCCAAGTGAACTGTGTGGTATTCCTGGAGATAATTGGTGGTTTTGGATGTTTATGGATCACATAAGATGTGCATGAAGTGCAACGCTACCCTCTCACTCCCAACATACTCCCTGCATTACTGCCCAGCAACTCAGTCTTTTACTAAAGACTCCATATAACAAGACATTCCACTCTATGGACTTTTTATAATGCTGTTCTTGCCAATGAGCTTTCCATAACAGCAACATGTCAGAACCAGCAGTATTGACTTACACTCAATCATTTACCCAAACAGGAACACAGTGTGTGTAGACTTCATAATGACCAATGGTATTTGCTTTTGGGTTTAGAATAGTGGGGAAGTATTGGAATTCACACTGAAGATGTAATGTTTCTTTGAGTATTGTTTATTTTTCATGATTTAGTTGCTCAATCAGTGGCTATGGGGATACACTGGGATCTCTTGTGCCTTATGAGACAGTCTGTGTGAATCATTAAATATTAAGAAAGAAAAAACATTAATTTAACATTAGAATATCAGGAAGCTTCGGGATGAATAGCATTAACTATGCATGAGAGCTCATATTTTACGAAATTTTGGACCTCATCAAACAATAATTGAATGAAATTAAGAGCAGAGACAAAATGTTCCACATAGAGTTGCACGTTGCTTTTAATACCGCATCAAAGCGCAGATTTATTTCTCCAAAGATGTCATATTTGATATGTTGCACCTTACCTTTTGGTGAAATGCAGGTGTATACTGCAGAGCAACAAACTGGTTTTACAGCAAAAAGTCTACACTGCCTTGCAGGAGTTTCAGTGCCCTAGGGTATGCTTCACATCCTTATAAATGAATCATGCTTGCAGTGATAGGTAACAGGTCTAATAGGTATAAATGCTTCTTCCATGCAGGAACTTATTTGAACCAGGTCTTTGATTCTGCTGGAAATAGCCTACTTGACAGTACTAAAACAAAGGCCTTAGTCTCTTTGTACTGCGCCCTTTCATAAACAGCCTTCTGCAACAGGCTGCGCCCATACAAAACTGCAACGGTTGCTTATCACCGCGGTAAATACTTTTTGATTGCATTATGAATGAAGTGATTATTTACTCTGTATGAAAAACCCTTTCACGCGGGGGCCGACAGACATCTATTTATTTTCAGAGCGTTTATTTGAAAGGTTATCTGATGTGTGCCTCCTTGAGAATTCCATTAGAATGCGTCGCGGCTGTAAAAACGGAATTAATGCGCTGTCCGTGCGGCGCAATGCGACGCGCCTCGTCGGTAAGGTCAGGAGGGGCCCACGGAGAAACCTCTAATAGGTAATTATGTCAGATGTCAATCAGCCTCCATTCCCCCGGCGGGGAGCGTGACAGCCCTAAGAGGGAGCGATGCGACCTGCGACTTTTCGCTCTAAAAAGTCCCGGCTGCGCTTTTCATCCCGTGGCCATAATCTTATGCACTCGGTGCGCTTGATACTATCACTCCATATTAATGTTGAAAAATGAAAAATCCTTCACTCTGGGTGCTGATAGACACCCTAAATTCCACCACTTTACTTTACAAGCAAAGAGCACTGAATCAATGTCTTTTGCTGTGTCACACTGTATCTAAATCTTGACTTTCTCTGTTCCATAAATTTTTAACACAATGTTCCCTCACTCCATTGCCTGACCCGCGGGGAGCACAGAGCGTGTAGACTCCACAGAGACAAACATTTCCTTGACCTGTGAAGCCATGGACAGTGATGTGATTGTGAGACACAGTAAACTTGAGAACATATACAAGCCTGGAAACTTCTGCACCCACTGGAATACAGCAGAAATTGCAAAGGTTGACTCAATCACAAATGAAAAAAGAAAAAAACACTAGAAGCTCTCGCTCGCACACAAAGACAAAACACAATATCGCAGGCTGAGAGAACCGAATCACTTTTTGATAAGAGCTGTTCCGTGTAAGGAATGTCGAATTTCGCTGACCGTTCCAGGCATGCTCTTTTACCTTAATCTCACGCTTTTACCCCCCAACAATGGATGGGATTTCCAATCCTTTCACTTCATTGCAAACGCCTCAGTCACCGCCCCCCCTTTAAAACCAAGCCAAAGGCTTTTACAAAGGGATGATCTGAGCCCAAGCATCCGCCTCTGTTTCATGAAACAGAATTCACATAATGCAATTTTGATTTTTCCTTACTATCGAACACATCAGCTTATACCACCGAGCCTCTTAAAACCCCTTTTGAATTCATTTTCATTCTCCTTCATGAAGACAGGATCCTTGTCAGACACAGAGGATTACTGCGCAGGACCACAACTTCTAACTGGATGTACTGCTGTTTTATACAGTATTACCATGATGACTGATCTCTGACTCAGAGTTGAGATTTTGTCTTTCATTCAATAACAACACTTGTCTCATGCATTATTCCTTAATTCTCCCTACAGTGTGGGAAAGAACCCATTTCAAATGAAAAAAGCACAGAGCCACAGACGCTGTGCATTTGATTGAAACTATGCCTCTCTGCAGTTATATGTCTCACTCCAGGAAACCTCAAAAGTGCAGAGTCATGAATCATTTATTGGGTACATATTGCCAAAAATTTCACAGAGCAGTCTATAGTGTGACTGTCCACTGGATGTTACGTTTTAAGTGATTCAGGTGGACACACACACACACACACTCACAAACACACACACACTCACAAACACAGACACACATACACGTGTATGCACTCATTCATGGCCATGAGAAAATACGTATTTAGCATGCCAGTGTTTGAGCAAAGGTATTTCATATGCAGTCCTAAGAAGAGTTTCACTTCTATCGTGGATTAATGTTCCTTTGAAGTTTAATGCCCGGCTCTCTTTTTTTAAAGGAACACTGGTCTTTCAAGTGTAAATTTGAAAGGAGGAAATTTTGAAAAGAATGAGAAAGAAGGCCAGGGGTTATTGTCTTTGTGCTCCACTTTCAGAGCAAGGAAAGTTTCCACATGGAGGAAGAAAGCTGTCATTACTCTGCATCTTCTCTGAGAGTGTTCCTCTTTGGCAGGGAGAAAAGAGGAATCTGCCCTGATCTGCAGATATGTACGTTAATATATCAGGGTGATCCAATACAATTTGCCATTATGAACAAGACAAAAAAAAATCTTTTGAAAGATAAAACAAAACCCACTTTCCCCTTGTACTGTACAGCAGGACTCATTTGAATTTAAATCAAAGAAAGTATATTTTTACATTTTTTCTTCCTTTTCATGGCTTTAATTATATATGTAGCCATTCTGTTTAATGTGCGGGCAGATGCGTATCTCCAAAAGCACTTGTGATACACAGAGGGAAGCCCGGGTTCATTATTAGCTGCCTAATTGACCATTACTGCTCTAAAGCACATTTAGAAATACACTGCAGGAGTTAAATGTACTCCTAACTGTTAGAGTAAGTTTTCAACATATCTCTCCACATCCACTGTTAGATGACTATAACTTAATAAGACAACAAATAAATAAATATTAAGCAAACAAATAATTGTTGATTAGTATTAATTGTCCCTGTCAATAAAACCTAGTAAAAAATATAAACTAAATGATTAGTGCTTTGGATATGGCAAAATGCCAAGGCATTGTGGGAAGGAGGCCTGTCTTTCAGAATTGCTTTGACTCTCTAAACTCGTTATATTAATCTAAAAATACACACTGTTTATAGTGAAGAAGACTGGGGCCACATGAGATTGGAAAGAGTTGTCAGAATGGGGAGGGGCAATAGTCAAAACTGTTAACTGGAGCGGAATACAGATGCAGCATGGAAGTTGAAGGAGTATTCATTGGTTAATCAACTGCATCATCTTAAGAGCAGATCAGATTTCCTCAGAAGATGAGATGCAGCTCATGAGTCAGGATGGGTGACGCAATGAACATGATACCGTATCAGGTTCCCTCCTGTAATGTAAGCCAATGGACGTGTCACTATGGATGGGTTACTGCGTTTCTGTAATCAATGATAATTCGCATTTAGAGATGACAAATGGATCACGGTTTTTAAAATGTATTGCGGTGCATCTTCATCGATCTGTCATTTATCTGTTCTTTTCATTCTTCCACACTCCCCACATTGTACTGTTTGTGCAAAGAGACCCGCAGCGCTGGTCTCACATGAAAAAGGTAGCCTACTGATGTTCATCAAACTAGGGGCCTTTGTGTTTGTACTGAACACATTTCTATACATGACAATTTGTCTGTGTCAGCTTTTCCAAAAGCCAAAAACATAACCAAGGTGGGTTTTACTTGCTAATTTGAAAAAAAAATACTTAAACAACTTCAAAATAGCAAAGTAAATAAAATAATATCATAACAAAATGGCATTTCACACAGCCTAACTCTAAAAGCGTCCGTGCGGCGCATAATGAGTTTCATTAAAATGTATCTTAATGCGTTGGCAGAGTACATAATGAGCTTTATTAAAATGTACAGCAGTAAATGGCATGATTTGCATAAAATCCGAAGGTTCTGTCTGACATGCGGTTGTACATTTTCATCTCGCCCGGCGTTGCGGGTTTTCCGCCCGGCCCCGTCCTGTTTACCCCGCCTCCCTGCTCTCATTAGCTGGCGTCCCTCGGCAGGACCGCAACCTTCCCTGGGACCCGGCCGGCTATTGGGCCGCGACACCGCTAAGCGCTCGTTCGGATCAGAATTTGAATGCCGGTTAATTAACACTAAATGCAGGGAAAAGCGGAGAGTTATTCTTCCTCATCAATAATAGTGACAGAGAGCCTAAGAGCCCTTGCGTGAAATGAAATAATTTATTGATATGATTAATCGTCCTGCCTGAGAGTTTGAGTGAACGCGCTGTCTATGCGGTGGGTGATTACTTACGCACAGAGAGAAATGAAGTTTCATACAGTGCTTTGGAGACAGGTGGGTGGAGTAGAGTGAGGTTCAGTTATTTTAATGTTTGATGGGATCCATAGAACATCTAAATATTAAATGATCTGAAATGCACAACACCACTGCCTCTCAACCCATTTTTTACCCGGTGACACCTGCACACTCCAACTGTTCCTTAGCAGGCTGCCACTACAACAGGGACAAACACCTAACCAAAGAGCTTTTCCCACAATGCCATGGGTGGAGGAGTCACCTTCTGGGCTGGTGTTGGGGAGTGGTGCAGATTCAGCTGCCGAGGAGCAGGTCACTGCTCTTCCCCTCCTGGTGGTCCCTCTCTATGTTTCTCTCTCCCCTTCCCAAGTGCATTTTCCTTTTTCCCTATCCTCCTCTCTCACACTCCTTCTCATACTCACTCTCTCTCTCTCTCTCTCTCTCTCTCTCCACCTCTCCCTCTCCCTCTCCGTCTCTCTCCTGTTCTCTGGCTGTGTAAAATATGCAGTCATTATGCGAACGCAAAGACGCGATATGCCCTTTTGCAAAATATCAAATCTATAATGTATTTCCTGATTCGCGGCTGCCGCGTGGGGGACGCTGGGAAACGGCTCTCATGGGCGTGAGCCTCGCAGCTCCTCGCCGCCGCGCCGCCGCTTATTCCTCCCAGCGGACAACATTACTTGCTCCGCAAATCTGAAGGGCTTTAACGAGGCTGAAGATCCCTTTAAGCAATGGCTTTCTAATTGCTAGTGGAACTGCTTCACCATTCGCAATTAAGTCGTTCTGAATCCGTGAAATGGTATGAAAGATGTTGTAGTGTCCCCATTTCATAGAGCAGTAGGCTACTGTTGGTCGTGCCATAACTAACATTATTTGCCATAAGGCAATACAGAGAGCAAATGCATGGTGGTCTATTGGCCATTGTGTAGTAACGTAGCATTACCCAGGTCAGAGTGGCTGCAAATGGCCTGTAGGACACAGTACTTTCACTAGTTGCTACAAAGCTATATTGGAACCATCAATCTACAAACTAAGGAAGATAACATGCTCAAACATATCTCTTTTCAATGTAACCATAATGTGCTGTTTTTTTCCTTTGAGCAACATAGAAAACAGTCCTTTTTTTCTTTATTTCTTACACACGTTTATGAGCCTGGCAATAACTGACATTAACGAGAGCTGTGGCATAATGCTTATGTTTGCGCCTGAAGGATAACACATTTTACTGTTATAAGTATTTAAAGCTTCATAGTTTCATGCTGGGTTTGCAAATCTAGATACATACTGTACATCTGAATCTAAGACATCCCAATTTGCATAGCACAGGTATACTCCCCCCTCCCCCCAGAGGCTGCCTTTCATCATTGACACAACAATAAACAGAGATGCCTGTCTGGGGCTCCCTAGTCTTTGCGCTTCATTACATTCCTCACTAGCCAATTTAAAAGGCGGCTTCACAAAAGAAGACGCGCAAGTTCCGCTGACGGCTTTGACAAAGTTAATGATGACAGCGCGTCAAACCCTCGGAAGAAACGACTGGAAGGAAACCAACCCTGCAGGAACTGCAGTCTACCAGCGGAGATAACATGGTCCTTTTTTGTAAGACGACTGGGTTTACGCGCAAAACTAGGACACCTCCACTTTTAAAGGAATTACTACTGTGTATTACAGATGACAGATTATGAACCAGCAGCAGCGCCAAAAACACAATCTTTGAGAAACAAGCCCACAAACACAGCTGAATGAGCCTTATACTGTATTACAAACTCTGCTTTCTATCTGTGCCTCACATTGCCCTCTGAAACCCATATATTCAAAATTCAGAATATTTCCCCTAAAACCACTCACTGAGCTGGTGGAATAATACAGTGGAACCCATATGTCCTTGTTACATCTGATATATTAGGCATGTGCATAATAAGATATATGGATTTGGGGTATCTATGACATCACAGCTTTTGTCCACATCATTATTTTCCCATAATGCACCACAGCTATGCTGCTTGGTAGCAAAAGATGTTGCTCTTACGGCAAAATATTTGATCATCCTATCATACCAAAACCAGCTGGTGTGGGGAATGAGTCCTTAGAAGCCATGAATAACTGAAAATGAAGCTTCCACTAAAATTCAAAAACATTAAAGACACCGGGGAAGGACAGAAAAAGAACATTCACCAGTTTTGTCAAGCAGCAGAAGTCGAGTCCGTTTATTTCTGCATCCTAATAATTACGCGGAACCATAATTTATGTTATCGGTTTCTGTGGAACGTGCTTAACATCGCTCGCAAGATGATGCCATTTCAGAGTAAAAGATGTGCAGCCGTTAATTAACCTGCTCTCTCTCAGTTATGTGAAGAGCCTTCGGTGTTCTATGACAGCACTGTCAGTGTCACCGGTGGTGAAAGAGCAGGCTTCTTGGAAGCTGTTCCAGCGCTTTCCGCCTCTCTTCACGACAAGAAGTGTTGACTGAGGATGACTGTATGACACAAACTATACAGCCGCGAGGAACTAAAGTCCGCGTCTCAAAGATGCAACGACAAAAGAGAACAGCTGCCACATTTGGGAGACACTTGGAAAAGAGTGTGGTGTGCAAACACTGAACCCTTCTTGAAACTCCCCTCCTCATTGGAAATGCAGTGCAGCGGGGTGAGGACATGGGCCTACCCACGGGCCAGAGCTGGTCCTCGTAGTCTCGTTCAGCACACTATGGGCTTGGGTATGAGATACGGGTTTTAATTACCCTTGCAGTTTGTCCGCATCAGTGTTTTAAAACCTCGGCATGAGACGTTATCCCGGGGGAACAACCAAAGTGTTCAGAATTTTAAACATTAACCATGTGACCAAATCTGCTGAAATTTGCATGTGTTTCAGTAACAGAAAAAGTACCTAAGTTCCTAACATTTTAGATGGATGTTGGCTAAACCAATAAGGAGATTTCTGTGAGCTTGGTCTTAATCTTGACTTCAATGTTCCTTTTTGAAAAATGAATGAAAGTGAAGGCTACTGTTATTTGTTTATCACACAGTGGGTAGAGTCTGATGGTTACTAAATGGTTACTCAATGAAAAATGTTGAAAAATGGAATGAAGTCTGTAGCGCTTGCTTAAATGAAGTACCAAAAGTCAAGGACAATGCAAACTGTAGCTTGATGGAATAGAAGGCTATTTTTTTCCTTAAATGGACTGTGTGTGCTACCTAAGGGAATCACAGGATATTGTCTTAGTTTGAAGGCTGTAAAAATACTATAGAAAGCAAAGCAAACATTACCACATACTGTTGAAGAATAGACTCGAATGTAATAGAGCCAGTTTGGTCTTATGTTAGCTCTTAATATATTCTGCAAATCTTCCGCCGCAGGCAAAATTTGAACTTAAAATGTTATCAGACGAATAAAACTGCATCTTCCATTTGCAATGTGTGCAGGATTTATGTGACTGTAATGGACTCATGACAACATGCAGGCATTTGAAAATCACAACCCTTTCAACGCTGACATTGACTGATGTTACATCAATGTGAGCAGGATCAACTCTTCACAAAAGACAAAATCTTTTTTGCATAGATGCAAATTACAAAAAGAAGTAAGGCGTCTGAATACATTTCACAACCATCATGAGAAAAATATATTTTTAGATGAAATATACCTGGAACTTAACAAAAGGAAAAGAACAAATAACTTGTTTCAAAATGTGTTTGTTTTGATTTTTTTTACTCTCATTTGGTCTTTCTGAGATTTTGCAGCACATCAGATCAATCTCCACACAGCCTGACAAAAAAAAAGGTTTGCATTGCATTTCTGAGTAATCCTGCCTGACAATAAACACTAACACTTGGTAGGTTTTTCTTCCCTGGGAAAGTCTGAATTATTCATTTATTTTAAGGGACACATTTTTCCCTCGGTCTAAACACTGCAAAAGCTCTTACGGACTGACCCGCCCAGGGGACCGTCACTGTGCGGAACATTTGTATATAATGGAGTTCAAATCCGTGGTGTTTTGCGCCGGAGTGAGCGCATTTCGCTGGGAATGTGTAAGTGTTTTTTTTTCCCTCCTGCCTTTCAGAGCAACAACACGCACTTCAGGAAGGAGAGAAGGAAAATAAACAACATCTCGCCACAGTAATTTGCCACAGTCGCATCGATGTGTTTTTTTCAGCGCACTTTGAAAGAGAACTCAAGGGCGGGGGTGTGTGAGATTGCCACCGCATCACTGAAGCCTACGTGTGTGTCATATCAAAAGCCATTATCTAAACAACACCCCATGACACGGTGGAGTAGGCCGAGGATGCGCTCTTGTGTAAAGCATGACAAACAGCTAAAGACGCAAATTATATGCAGAACATGCACTTGAATGTATGTCCACATGTTCAACATAAGCATGCTGAGAGAATCCAGTGAACCAGGGGTGGACCACCATGACATAACTTACATGAGAAAGGTTTCCCCAGCCAAATGAAACAGAAGCCATCTATGGCTGCCCTTCTTAGCCAGCAGGGGTTTCTTGGCTGTTAGAAACGGCCGCCATCCCCCTGTTAACTGTCAGCACAACTCAAGTTAAGCGCGCACTGACCCTGACGGTCATTGCCTGATCTCCTGACTTCCTGATACAGAGTCAGCCAACATGAATATCTTGTTCCACATTTTAGAATAATAGTAAAGTCATGAAAGCCATGAAATAACTCCCATTATCTTAATCAGGTGTGTCCGAGGTGTGACCTTTGACTCATATATGTATGTGTGTGTGTCTGTGTGTGTATGTGTGTATGTATGTACACAGTGAAAGAAGTGGCAGGTCACCACCACCAAATAAATCAAACTGAGCTGTTAATTTAAGCAAGACGCTTATCCTTGCTACAAGCACAAAGCTGGTCATGCTGTGAACTTGATAAGCACACGCAGCAGATCACAAGGTGCATTAGAGCCAGAGGCTTTCCTGTACGTCCACCGTGTCACCTTTTCCGGCTGCCAAGATGCACATGGTCATCCTGCCACCAGCCCTGTTTGGTGATAAGCTGCATGAAGGGTCGCCTTTCACTAATGAGCAAGGAAGCTGCTACAAAAAACTACCAGCAGTATGAATTTTCGCTTATACATAATTGTTCACTCTATATTAAGTGATACTCTAAAAGACCATAGGGAGGAGCCTATATTGCGCGAATAACCCTCTGGTCAAGTGACTTATGACTCTTTATTGCCCGTGTTAATGTTCCGGCTGGTCAGAAATATTTCGGTTAATTTTCGCATTTAATTTGATATTATTTGGCAGCTGTCCGACCTGCTCTAAATGCTTTTGGGGATTACTTTCCATTGACAAAAGAAACCCTTGGTACTTTCACGAGCTCGTGCAGCCGCCCCCTCCCCTCCACATCTCAGCCTTCAAATCATCTTGCGTACACACGGACTCCAGAGCTTTCGAGCTGCCGTCTCCGTGCACCGGCTCTGATGTAGCTGCGTATTTCTCCATTCATATCTTACGATCTATGCGCGATCAAGCTTTTATTTACCACCCGGTAACATCGAAGCACCCGCAGGACTGCGTCTTGATTATCGCGGAGGATTGGAGCGGTTCCCTTTTTCCGTACTGAGACACGACTCGCACTCGTCGCTGCCGGCCGTCAGGCAGGCGGATGGAGAAAGTTCCGCACGTCAGAGCGCATTCATCCAAGGATTTCCCCGAATGGACATACCCACTTGCACTGGTACGTATCTTCTACCCTACCTTAATCACAACATATGCTGACTAGTCAGGTTCTATTAGTGTTTTAAATGGCTAAGGAGCTCGGTTATTTTTAATGCACGCCTGCTCCCCGCTGCATGTAACTTTTGCCTTCTGTCCGCCTGCAGTCTGATCGAGCATTAATGATGCGAGACGTTCAAATCGTGATTAGAAAAATGTTTCTAGGAAAAGTTTTCCGTTGTCCTTGTGCCGTGCTTGTGGTCATACACTCGAGCATATATGTAAGGTTGAGAATTAATTAATGTGCAAGGAAATTATGAAAATATCTCTCGCGCACAAATTTAGCATAGTATAGCCTACCGTTAATTGGAAACACTTACACGTGGATTCATTTTCGCTGATTTTCACTTTCGGATTTCACTCAAATTAATTTTCGCCGAAAAGTAGCTAATAGTACTACTGACCGGCTAATCCTCATTCCAGTGTTGCTCGTATGCTGTGGATTCACAGACATAATGTCATGATTTCCCTAAGCACTGCATCTCGTGCAGTCTGTAAGGAGGAGAGCCCTATAGCGATAAAGAATGACGAACGCATGGCTCATCCCGATGACAGCTCGACAGACATCGGTTCCTCAAAAAGCCAAAAGCGGTGGCCTTTGCCCGTGATCAGGGTTAATTTTACGTCCTTGGAGTACAGTGAAATGTCGCGTCATTCTTCCAACGGTTTTATGTGTACAGTTACTGGAGGTACTGTATTGATATATATGGGGGGAAAAAACACATATCGCCATGTTTAGCAGTCAGCAGTCGGTGTTATTAACGTTTTAGGGATAAAATTAGTTAGTTATTTGAAGATATATCATATTTTTGAAGTGGCTTTGCGGCACAATTTTAGGCATCAGAACAACCCCAAATCCTTATTAAGCGGTAAACCAATTCCTATGAAGCGCATCCGTGAGTACAGCACGGAGGCTGATGCAGGCAGCTAGAAAACTTTCAGCGAGTCCACAACAGGACGTGGACTGGCCAGGCTACGGCCAGGGACGTTTCTAGCTATTGAAAGGATCCGGGGCTAAGTCAAGTTTGCCTGGGGCTTGTCTTTTTTTTTTTTTTTTTTTTGAAGGGAGATCTGCATCGGTAGTTTGGGGAGGTTATATCTACCTTTATAATAAATAAATATTATCACACCTTCGGACGCTGCAAGTCAAGTTCCGCTCTGTTACACAGTCTGTTGTTTTGCTATAAACATCTCCTTTTTCAGGGAGAAAATATTCGGGGCTAGGCTTAAAATATTCGGCGCTATAGCCCCGAATGATCGGACCTAACGACGCCACTGACTAAGGCCATTCTCCATCTGTGAACCTGCTTATGGCGGGTCAATGTATCAACAGGCACTGGATAATCACATCGTTGGGGTAGTACACAATACACCCTGTTAGGTCTTCTGTTGTAGATAACAGAAGACGTGTGGAGGCTTTCAGCTGAACTGCTGTTGTGCTTTTGAGGAACACCTTTTCGCAGGTATTGTTCAGCCTGTGCAATATGTTGGGTCAGACTCAGTAACAATCAATCATGTGGTCCTACGTAGTTTGTGTTTAGATTCTTTACGCAGTGTTTAGGACTAAGTTCTACAGTGGTTACATTGAACGTCTCCTTATTTTCTCATAGGAGAGGGGTGGAACTATTAAAGTTAGCAAAAAGCAAGAAGATCAAATCAAACAAGACATTTCTGCTGAAACTGGTATATCCTAATTAAAACAGAAAATAAACAGATATTCATACAGCTCCTTCACTGTGGAAGAGTTATAGCTGGCCGCTCTTTCATATTTCACTGCTACAGCTTTTAGTAGGCACCTTTCCATAGGCAACATGTCAATGCAGTGGAATCCAGCCAAAGTAAACCTAATGTAATAAATTGTAACCAATAGCTCAAATATTGTGCAGTCCCATTGTAAAATATTGTACCTTAAAGGTATGATTTAGACATCTTTTATGAGATTATACATGAACAGTCCTATCAGCTAGTACAGTTTTTATTTCAGCTTTGGAAATATGCATTTGTATTGTCAGACACACAGAAGACCAATGATTATGCAATCCAGGTCCCATTCATTACAATAACAGAGTGGCAGATAGATACTGTACGGATTTAGTGTACTTTATTGTGTGTACAGTCTCTATTAGGTTTTAAAGGTTTTAAATGACTGTCATTAATACTGACTTTTTATTTCCCCATGTCCTTTATAGAAGACTTTCCTTTTAACCGCTTGGTGTGCCTCGTTGTCGTTTATTGAAAATGAAAAATGCATCTCCGTGTGGCCCAGAATGAATCCTCCAACTTACTGATGTGCTTTATGGCAAGGTAATTATGATATTCCTGTGTTCTCACAGTCTGCTGCTCTTGCTAAGTTGTGCAGTGATTTTCCACATTCGTGTTTCGATGCAGATAATGGCTTTTTGCCATCTCAGTAGCTAAATAGCTAACCAACAATGCTGGCTTCAGTGGTCCTAGTTTTATAAAACAATATGCAGTATGTAATGATGCTAGCTAAATACCTTACATGTTTTAAGTGCATTTTATAACAGTGGCACTTGAAGCATAACCAAACATGCTGCTATTTTATAGCCTGCTAGCTACCTGCACAACAGTGTGGGATTGAGTTAATGATGTACAGACACATAGAGTGTTTTTTCTTCTTCTTCTTTGCACACAAACCAGTCAGATGAAGAAAGTTAGACTCTCAATCTTCATTGAAGTTTTTTAACTTAATAATGCCTGGTTCAATTCTTGTTCCACTTGTGGAGATTGCATTTAACCACAGTAGGTTTTCTTTATGACACTGAATAATGAATACAAGCAAGTTGGAGGTAGGAGTACTCTCTCATCTTAGCTATGGTAACTATTTATTATAATGCCAGTAAGTCAAGACGTTTGACTGCTGAGATGAGTAGGTAGTTACTGTTTAACAGAATGTTCAGATGCAATTGGAATCAATGGGACAGCAATATGAGGGGGAATATATGAAGATAACATATCACTCATCTGGAATTACTTAGATAGGGGAGACCTGCTCTGCGGGTCGCCTAAATGGAGTATCTCTCAGTGCTGCATGCTTTTACGGCAATAGAATTCTCCCATGTCCATTAGTAGTCTCTTTGTTTTGAAAAGGAACCTTCTGTTGAGGCCCTTTCATTTTAAAAAAATGCCCATATCACCCATTAAATATCCATTAATACTTTCAGGGAAAGAGCACAATAAGGGCAAATGGAGGAAAAAAGCCTCAGAGTCTTGGTGAAAGGACCGTCGGCCGAACATGGTTGTGGGTTTAAAATAGAGTGCGTCAGTGCCCTCAGGTGCTTTGATTCAGAGGAGGCCTGCTTGGAGTGAAGGGCCTCTTCCAGGGATCAGCTGTTCTTGCATGGCTTCCGAACTCATGTAAATCTGCAGTAGTTCAGTGACACAAACTATGAGTCCCACATTGTGCACCTGCTCGGCATTTAGCCAAGATATTTCAAGCAGGGTCTATGGGTTTGGCTGAGGAACACTAATGGGTTTCTACCCTAAGAGGGGTAGAAATTGCCAGGCAAGGTCATCGGAAATCAAACCAGGCTGGGCAATCATACAGGGGGGAAAGTTGCCTGGCGATTGCGGGGGTGTTGTGGAAATGCATTGCCGTCTCCAAAGGAATGCTTTTTCTCACACGGTTGATTATCAGTATAACTCGCTAATTGGTTTTGAATAGACCTGAATAAATCAGAACGGGGCGCAATTTTAGGAACGTTCCTGGCGGTTTTTATTCGGCTGAAGCGCTCACAATGGAAGCCCAGATTTAATTATTGCATCCATTAACGGCGAAAGCTATTTGTTCTCAAAGCTGTTACGCTTGGTATATGCCAAAGTTATTGTTGTGATTCATAAAAGGGCACCTATGTTTACCGTGAATAGCTCCATTAGAATGGACAAAGCGGCGCTTTTCCTGCTCACGCGTCTCATCGGTTATGCTGAATGGATTCAAAACAACAGCTGTGGAAAAAAAAGAGGCAGACAGAGACAAGGTGCATTTACAATGACGGCTTATCAGCCTGTTTATGTTGCTTATGGGCTTTTATGCCGGATCGAGTGTTAACATGAGTGCTAATTTAGGGACCACACTGAGGTGTTGAAGATAGCGGTACATCGTCTTTATATGGTCTACTTTGGGTGATGTTTGTCTTAAACTGATATCTCACTCCTGTACAAGTTATGACATTTGAAACATGTGAACAGGACATAGTTTAAAGTGGCAGCAATATAACATAAATGCAGTGCATTACCTTATTGTCACATTATTGTCATTAAGCAGACACTCTCATCCAGAGAGACTTACGTAGGTTACAGTCTTACATGTTACTCATTTATACTGCTGGGTATTTACTGAGGCAATTCTGGGTTCAGTACCTTGCCCAAAGAGACAGCAGCAGTGGCCCCTAGCAGGGATTCGAACCGGCAACCTTTTGGTCACACGCCCTGCTCCTAACCGCTACGCCACACTTCTGACAGCTGTACAGTAAAGCTGTCACCTTGGTGAACGGAAAAAAAGACATGACTCACTTTTAATGTGTCCCCTTCATGTTACACGCAGGGGCAAAAATATATATCTCTTTTGTTTCAACTTACAGGATCTTTTCTCCCCCTCTCCATCTAATTGAATCCACCAGTCATTAATTGCTGTCCCCGTTTTAATTTCCTCCCACTCTATCATGACAAGTGAAATAGCTCTCAGTTGTTTTTAATTTTCCCTTCTGACAGCCAAAGATGTGTCTGCATGATTAAAATGCCACAGAGCTCCATAACCGTTATCAATTACACTAATTAAAGTCAAACGAACATAGAAGCAGCCTTGGCTTAAGAAACTGTAATTGCTTTCTTAATGCAGGGTTTGGTATGTGGCAGCATCGGTATTTCTATTAATCGACTGACATATCTCGAGAAATGCTTTTGATCGTTCCAAGACATGAAGTGATCAGAAGGCATCTCTTAGGGTTCTTAACTAAAAAAAAACAACAGGGAAAGTGTTTGGCTGGTGTGTCAAATATGGGAGACAATTTAATTGGGGCTTCCGCCCACATAGTATAGGCTTGGCGTGTCCAACCAAATGTAGAGTCACTGTTGACGGGAGCTGCATTGCTTTCCAAAACGCTTCACTAAACATCTGTAGATTCTGCTCCTTCTCGTGTCTTAAGCAGCTTAATTAGCTACTGTTTTAATTCAGAGCTGATTGCATTCTAGTACAAGCAGTTTGGAATGACACCGTTGGCTTACAGGGTAATTTATTTGCTGAATAGATGACCTCACGCAGGAACGCCTTATAAGGCTTGCACTTCGGATATTACCCGTTTATGAAGTATGGCGATCCGGGAAGTGAGGCAGGTGGAGCACATTACACGGGGGTACAACAGCAGCACCCTACCCAGGACTGGAGCCTCTGTGGTGCAGGTTACAAAAGCAGCTCCATGACCACTGCACCACTCTGCAGCTCATACTGCCCTCTTATCAGGAATCAGACAGATGCTCTGCTGTTACTATATCTCTGAGCAACACTGTTTATTAGACTGTGGTTTGTAGAGAGACCTCACAGTCCCCAGCCAGTGTACCAGTTTATTTTCATTTTATTCAAAATTAAGCCTATCGCACCCCCAAAACACCCCCTCCCCCCCAGTTTGATTAAAAGCAGATGCTTAATGTCTTTCAATCGGTACGTTTTGGCCCCCTTTGACCTATAATATGTCGCCTTGTTTGCTGAGGCCTTTGCGATGCTTGGGCTTTTAATTTTAAACAAGACATAAACACGGGCAAACCCATCGATCTCCCGCAGTGTAATTAAAAGAACGAATTGCAAGGTCTTGGTCTCCTGCCCTTCAGCTCGAGCCGTGCGCGGGAGTTTCACAATCAGAATTTTAAAAGGAATGGCGGCGCACACGCTCTCCCATCTTGAATGCCAGGAGTAACTACTGTTTCGCCAACACCTTAACGACCAGTAGGGTACTGTAATGAAACATGTGGTTTTGAGACATTACAAAATCCTGTTGACTTAAAAGGCTCCTTGGGTGGCCTCTGAGAAAATACTCTACAGCCAAAGCAAAAGAGCGTTTACAGATTAGCCTTTTAGGACACACCGATTGATGTGCGCTGGCTATGTCCAATAGCAGTCTTTCAAGAAAACTTCAGAGTCAAGTTGGAAGATATATGGAATTTAGATGGCAGGGCAAATTACAGATCATGTTTCAGAGAGCCGCTGAAGATGCCCTTTAGAATGCGACTTCTGAACGGCGTTTCGTCTGCTCCTGCAGGTGAAGGATGCATCCGTACGCACGCACGCGCACTTATTAATGCATGGAATAAATTTGCGGCGGCAGCGCAATCAGGGGCATGGGGGATCCATCAAAGCTGGGCCGGGCGCCGTGATAGATTTGTTCAAGATTACGCGGAAATGACAGGCCGGGACGGGCCGCCAGACCTGTTCTCTGTGTTACGCATCGGTGGAGTAGCGTCTATCCTCCAATGAGCACCCACTCCACCGGGTGCTTTTGAGGACTCTCCATGACGGCCTGGTGCTGAAGAGGTGATTCCTCTGAACTTACTGGAGGAAGCCGTGTACAACAAGACATGGCTACTCTCTGCTGTGTGTGTTGAAGCCGTGAAATTAAATGTGCTGGAAGGCATTAATTTCATCTGTATTTTAGAGTTAGGTTAAAAAGGCGATATTTAATTTATAGATGTTTTGCTTTAGTTAGTTAAGGAGTTATTTAATATGGCAGAAACAAAGAGATGGATAGCCGTGGATATCAGCGTGGTGCAGGTTTTCTTTGACTCTTATACTGTAGGGGTTCCTGCTAGCTGCTATTTTCTGAAGTGCCCAGAAATACTACGTGTACCTAGCACATACTCAACATTCTTTAAATGGTACTAGAAGTAGAACAAAGAAGGAATAATCATTTCAGAGCATGTCAAGAGTCTCGCAGAGCTTTTAAGATAAAACTGAATTATCGATCAAAAATGAAAAACAAAAACACCTTCCCCCTATACATAGGGGTTTTTGTATTTTTGGCAGAGACAAATATCTTCAAGGCGTTCTTGGACCTGGAGAGGTTCTGTCAGTAATCAGTTGACAGGCAGCTGTCGTTGTTGTTCGCGGAACCGGCCCCGGAACGCGGCGGCTCGTTCTTATTCCGCTCCACGCTGGGTCATTATCTCGTGCTCCTCCCGAGAGTCTCAGCTCTGTCTCTTTAAAAACAGTAACTTCTCCCTCCCTCCCTCCCTCTCTCCCTCTCTCCCTCTCTCCCCCATCCTCTCTCTCTGATCCTGTCATTCCAGCCCCGTTCGTTTTAGAAAGTTGTTTAATGTCGAGGAGATAAAGGCCACTTGGGAGGCTCTCCCCCCAATAATTACCTTTTTACGGGCTTCATGGTTCAAATCAAGGGTATCGTTTGATATACGCGCCTGGTTATCATATCTCCGTCTCATCACATCCAGCGTCGGGCTGGGGAGCGCTGATTCACCGCGAGACGGAACACATTTGGAGAAACACTGTGACGCGCTGATCCGATTACTCTTAAAGCCAATCGCCTCTGGAAGCGTATGACACATTTAAACCAACAATGTACATTAAAAAAGGCCTACAGAAATGTATACATAGCGTGGCTTATCCTTAAAAAGCAACGCTAATATTGTTGCATCATTTTTTTAAACTGTCCAAATTTGTGCCACTTTGAGGTGTTAAATTTAGTTCCTGCTGTTGTGAAGAGCTTGATCATGCAAGCTGATTTGTCATCATTTTTAGCACTATAGTACTTACTGTACTTAACAGCAACATGAACATGCTGTCCTCCTGATTTTGATGAGTTGATGAGTTAGAAATGAGAGAGCCAAGCTTTCTTTATCTATCTATGCAGAAATTCAATAACTTGAATAACACTGTGTCTTCAACCACTGACAGCCTTTTTTACACAGTCTGTTTGCTCTGAGACTGTCCATTGGCTGTTCATTCAGCCAGCTAATTATTATCAGTTAACTGACATGGCCATGCAGTGTGTTTATAATGTGGGGTGTAAAGTCTTTACAGCAACCAACTGTATGTTTGTTCACTGGTAAAATACCAGTTCATTGTAGTTCTTCCAGATGTGTGTGTAAAACTTGTACTGAAATGACCATAAAGTATAATGGGAAAAGAATCAAACAGGTACGCGTTCAGTTATACATAGCAAACCACCCACCTCACAGCCCGAATGAGTAAACCGATCCCTTTCCCTTCACAGTGCCACTGTAGGCATACAGTCAACACAAAGCCGCAAAGGTTCACTTCCCAATACTGTACTCTCCCGTATTTATGATCATCAGAGCAGGAAATGAACCCAGTGAAGGCACAAACCAATATCCTCTCCCTCCGGCCCGCCAGATGGACCTGTACGGGCCCGAGATCGTCAGAGCAATATTTCAGCAGTCACACAACACCCATGATTTCATTAACGTGTCTTCTTGGGGGAGTGTGGTTAGCTCCGGCCTGACATTAAAGGCGCACACTGTTATCTCCTGACAGGCAATTAAATGGGATGACGCCGTCATGGCGGCGCGCAGAAGCCGCTGCGGTGGAGAGCACGATAATTAGCTGTCCCCTTTTTTAATCTTCTGGAAATTTAATTTGGGGGGGGGGGGGGGGGGGGGGGGGGGTTGAGGGGTTGTCGGGCTGAAGGTGGGTGCGTTGGTCTCGTGTGGGTTATGGGCGGGACGGGCCTTCTCTGTTGTCAGCTTCACTGTCACACCCGTCGGATGCCGGTGTGTGGCGCGTGCGGGTCTACTGAACGCTCGCCACTCGGTCGGGAGGTCAGATGTTTCTCATGCCGCACGACTGCCGCCATTTGTAATGCTAACCACATGTGGGAAGAGGCTGTGCAGTGCGAATGCAGGGTATTGACTTAAAGGTAACCTTTAGCGGTCTGTGGCTTCTCTGCCTCTTTTTTTCATTGTATGATTAAATTACTCCTTGATAATGAGGAGCAACAACAGTGGTAAGTCCTTGGATTAATAAAGGTCCATCAGGCTGTTTGAATAGGAGGATGAGGATAGTGCTTTCTGGGTGGCAGTGTGGCACAGTGGATAGAGAGGTGAGCTTGTAGGAGGAGCTTGAAGGAGTTGCACGTTTAAATCCCAATGAGGCAGTGTTGCTTTACCCTTTAGCACAGTACTTAACCTTAGACAACAGCTCAATTACATAAAAAGTGTCATTTGTGGATATTTAACTTATTGTTCGGAGTAATATTATGTATCAACACAAATGCAGTGACTGACATTCGGTTGTGTTTCCTTGAGGTTTGTCTGGGTCTTTGCACAACAGCAACCAATATCAGGTAAAAGTCTGGAATGTCCTAACAGGCAAAAAGATGCACAACCACACCATACAGGAGGAAACGGAGAACCAGTTTATAACTTAAAGATATAAATCAAATTATAGCAAGGCATGTCTTATCTGGAACTGCCAGAATATTTTAAGGGATGCTGTAGGTCTGCATTTTAACACTATCAACTGTTTTATCTGTCCTCTTCCATCATTTCAAACCTGGTGTGTGTTCTTCCGTTTCAATATTCCCCAGTTAACAAAACACTGAGCTTGTGATGCAGGTTCCATTAAAAATCAGGGCGCTACAGAT
This sequence comes from Megalops cyprinoides, assembly GCF_013368585.1. Classification (NCBI taxonomy): domain Eukaryota; kingdom Metazoa; phylum Chordata; class Actinopteri; order Elopiformes; family Megalopidae; genus Megalops; species Megalops cyprinoides. The sequence goes on along the minus strand of NC_050607.1, from coordinate 16,562,244 downwards.
CCAGTCTTGAGCGATGCCAATTATTTGAATTGTTTCAGTAAATGTACAGCTGTGTACTGTAAATGTGAAAGTGGGAACTATACTATCTGGTAACACAAGAAGCCATCGAATACAAGAAAACACAAAACAAGCATTATTAGATTAGTAAATGGATGCCTGTCCTTTTTGAAGCTTTCTTTTACACTAGTCGTCAGTTGTTGTTGTGAGATACAAAGCTAGCAGTGTCACAAAGAGCACACATTGACAAACAATGCACTTATCTTTGAAAGGGATTGGGCCTACATCAATCAATGCTCCAAATGAGTACAAATGAACTACCCTCGATTAGTTTTAATGACCCGAATGATGCAAATATATTAAAAATAAAGGGCAAGCGAAAACCAATGAAAAATGTCCGACTATGAAAGATGACAGCAGCTGTCCTCCTGGCTGGTGAAATATTGCCCTGGAACTGTTCAGATGAATAAAAACTCATATCTTGGTTTTTTGACAAATTGATATGTCCATGAATTATTCTACTCCATTTATTTTTTAACGATCGTAATTTTCACGTTTTGCACATTTTTGGAAGAGGTTTCAGTCTCCTTCTTGCAGTTTGTCATGGGGATGTTAGTCATTTTCTGCCCCCCCCCCCCCCCCCCCCCCCCCCATGTAAGCATTACAGGATACATGGAACACAGTGCACACAGGTCCCATGTTAATGGTGTCGGATCATCATTTGTTTAACTGAAACCAATGTCTCACAGATATGAGCAGCTCACTGACTCTTGCCTGTATTTCCTTCAGTTACTGTTTTACATGTGAGTGCTTTGCTTTACTTAAACACATGTTTAAGTAAAACAAATTAACTTCATATTAACAGCAGTGGAAAAGAATATGCTTTCAGCAGTGTGTGTATTTTGAATACCTAAAACCAATGCATCATTTTTATCTTTCCATAATTTTCTCTCTAATTTTCGACTCTTACGCTGTGTCCCAAAAGTGCTAAATTGTATCCTTTCCTTGATTCCTACATCCTTGCATGCCCTGTGACCCGGAAATCAATAACAGGTGGTGTTCCCGAAGGACGATTCCAATTCTGTAGGCGGCACATAAAGAGGGCAAGACATGTCCCCGTTTGCCTCCCTTGGCATAAGATGCATTGGTGTATCCTCATGCTAGACAGTTTTTCAGGGATCTGTGATGTAAACCGCCACACATGGCATATCATATGCACTTTTATATTGCTGAAATATCAGAAACAGTCACTACAGAAATATAAAGAATAATGCATAAAACATAAGCAGCCAAAGCACCATGACAAATCACAACGCAAACAAATTATATGTTGACAGCAACTGCATGCATCTTATGGATTTGTCACTCTGAATAGTTGAGAAAGAGGTGATTTTAAATCTACCTGCACTGAAGAGGGAAGGGATTCCTACTAAACATCAATGTTCAACTAAATGTTCCAAAGGACATTCCATTACCCTCAGTGCGATAGGTACCTGCTTACATCTCTTTCTCATCTCTTTGATGGGCATTACCAAAGAACTGAGGAAGAGAGGCAAGGATTCATCTCTGAAGTATTGAGATGCACCTCTACACTTGTCTACTTATAACACTAAAGGACTGTGGACCGGTCACCAACTGCACTGTATCTGAGTTTTGAGTCTTAGGAAGAGGCAGGGAATATAAACCAACCCATAAGATGGGTCCTAATGCTTATATGATGTCCCATACAATACTTCCAGGTATTATTATTCTTACATAGCCAGATCCAGAGACTATTACATATCTAAAAAAATTGGCATCTTTGTTGTATATCCCCAAACATACTTGCAGATCCAAGAGACTTGAATCATGGTACTAGGCTGTAGGTTGCAGGTCTTGTTTTGTGCGATTAGCTGTGATTATGACACATGTTATCTCAGTCCGACAAGCATCATGATTGGCTGCTGAACATCACATTTTGAGTACACGAGGGAGGCGAGCGAAATACGACAGCGAGCTGGTTTGGCTTGTTTTAATCTCCAGGGTTACGGTGTAAAACAAAGCAAGCAAGCCAGCTCGTTTCTCCACTGTCCGTGGCAACTGGAATGAATTTGTTAGCACTGATACAAAACAGAGAGCACATAAATCATGACCCTAATGGCACATCCTTCTTGGCACATCATCTTCTTAATGATCCACACTGTATCACTGCACGCCCTGTGGTAGCTGCCGAGCTAGTCGGCACTATACGGTAAATTGATTTTTTCTAACACGGTAACACATGGAGGGTTTTAATAATGGTGACTGTGATAGTCATTTGAATTATTAATTTTAATATACAGCGTTATCATATTCGCCCAGTTGAATCCATGTAATATTTTCTCAAAGCCTTTTAGAGGTAATAGTTATTGACTTAGAAAACTGTGATAAGAGTCCTTGCATCAAATTCAGAACAAAAAATCCCAAACATATAAGAGGCTTTCAAAAGAAAAAGAATAAATGATATGAATGATGAAAACGAAATGAAATGAAAAGATTCAAATGATAAAGGATCCATTCTGCACTCTTTTGTCATTATTTATCTTCTTAACGCACACAGTAATTCAGTGGGGTTTTCACAGCAAGAAACTATGGCCCTAGATTAGATCCTGCCAAAAGTCATAACAACATGCACTGATCGCTCCAGGTACCTCTTTTTCTATGTTCCAAGAAGATCAGGTGAACTGTCTGGGACTGACTTCCCATTCTTTTCAAAGGGCAGCATGTTGTATGAGTGAATGGCTTTTATTTCACTTTGCAGCTGTCTTTGGTATAATTTCTCCTGCATCTTTCCTCATTTCATTGTTGTTGAAGATCTAACTCCCTATCTCCCTATGCTATACATTCAGGCAATGGGATGCGGTATCTTCCTCTGGTTTTAAAATTTGTAAACATTTAAAATGCTCACTTGCTTGTCAGTGCTTAGCTTTAATGGATGAGATGAGGGGTGTTATTCAAATGTTGTTTTGTGCTTTGTACTTAAGCTGGAGCAATAATTTTAAGCAAGAGTTACGCTTGATATTTGTTTTGTCCTCAAACATTACAAGTTTGGTTGGTACTGAAATTGGAGAATAGCTTTTAAGTACTGTCAAAGCTAACATTCCAATAATCCTGTGGCTTTCCATACAAAGTGAATGGTGATTGGATTTAACCTTGGCCAGACTGAACAGAACTTTGCAAGCCTACAGGACCGGAACTTCACTTCATCACAAGACAGTGCTCAGAGAGAGCTGTTTATCTCATAAAGCTCATCTCTTAGAAGGCCACCAACGCACGGACTAAAAAAAAAAAAAAAAAATGTCTTCGATGGAGACAAATGCAGTACCGGATGGGCAGGTGGTGAGCAGGAATTAGTCATGGCACAGAGAGAAAGTCACCTTGTGTCCCCGTGTTGTGACACCGTACCCCTCCCTCCCCAGCGCTCTCTCACCAGCAGCTGCCTGGCTGCAGGAGGTGTGAACCGGATTAGGCCGGGGAGTTATTTTGGATGATGCACACTGCCCTTTCGGACCGTGCTCTGGCTTCGACACAGCGGAGTCGGACTCGAGGCGGGGCGAGGGGGAGAGGTGTAACTCCACATGCTTAATGAATACCGGGACCGCATTTGAGGGAAAAAAAAGGACATGCTGAAAGAAAAAAGCAAGTTTTTTCTGTCCGTTTTAGAGATGAATGAAATAACTTAACCGGATGATTGAACAGAATAACGATTTCTATCACACATAGTTTGAAAAGGACAATATCTGTAGGGGTTACTTTTAATATGCAGCAGCGTTTTAAACATTCAGTGTTGTAAATTGCGTCATTAAAAATTGACAAAAGTTTTAGGGAAGTGCTAATGCCTATCTTTACACTTCAGTAGGCTTCTCTGTTGTATAGACTGCATTTGGTAGCAAACATTTAATATTTGTTTGAGTACCACTTGGCCTCCTGTAGTCTTTAGCATGACTGGACATTCATTATTGCCAGCAGCCTTGCTACTCCTAGCCCTTCCCTGCCAGACAGCCAATTCTAAGCAGTGCTACAAGTAGTTGAAGGGCCTCCTGGGAAACTAGGATGCTGCTACAAATGATGTTTGTGGACCAGTAGGGGACAGTGTGCCATCTGGACCAAATAAATAAAATCAAAGCCCAAGAACAGTGATGGGGACACTGAGTGATCGGAGGTGCTGTTTTTCATGTGAGACATTAAACCAACATCCAGTAGCCATAAAACATCCCATGCTGTTTATTCCAAGAGTAGGGGAAAGAATTTGCTGTCCCGCTGTAAAATCACCCCCAGTTGAATTGGCTTAATCAATCTCTCCCGAACACTTCCTGATTCGGACAGTATTCTTTTTTGTTAGATTTGTTGTGTTTGATTTGTTTAGAGTTTTGTGTGAGCTGTTTTTTTGTCTTTACATGTATATTTATAAGCACGTTGTGCCCACACTGACTAGAAACAGTACTGCATGGTGAATAACAGGGTGGATAGAAGGAACACAGAATTATAGATAGTTTATAGCACATTTATAACAATAGCAGTTTTTCTTTAATGCAAGGTAGAGGTTTTAAAGTCAGCTCTGTAATTTGACTGTTGATTTGTCCTGGAAAGCTATGGACTGACCCTGCGACAGCTGTGTATGTGTGGAAGGTTCTGAGTCAACAGAAACTGCAGTGTAGGCCGGCTCTCTTGCCCGCAGTGGGTCAATAGTGGTAGTACACAATTTGAGATGGATAAATGTAAATTCAAATGAGCATTTAACGGAGAGAATTAAGCTGTTTTAATGCTTCTTATGCACCCATTTGGCCTGGAGTGCTGTGTTTTAATTGCACAGCTATTTCATTAATTTCTCCTTAATTGATATTTAATTGGAAATAAAAGTCTTCTCTCCTCTCTTTACAGCTACTGGAGCTCAAATTATATGCATAATTAGTGCCTCGAATATGGAATGTCTATTGAGATTGCCATCAAGCAACTTTTAATTGTCTGACCTCTTCTTTCCTGTGTTTTTGTTTGCCTGATTCCGGCAGCCGCTGCCAGGAGCAGTGTAAATTCCGCCACAATTAACAGTTAGCAAGCTGTGAGAAAAACAAGCTAATGAAAGGCCACTGACCTTCAGCGACCCACGAGGACAGCAACCTTGCCCAGTCTGTGACACAACCAGGATGTTCATACAGTGCACACAGTTATTTGCAATCATTAAAATTGTTGCTTAGCAAATATTTGATGGTAGCAATGATACTGATGATTATTAGTTTTGCACTACTACTAATACTATTACTAATAATAATATAGAGGCAGTAGGAGTAGTAGTGGTAGTTCTGTGATGTGCTTGCTTAGCAGACACATTAACCATGGCAACCTCCACAGTTAGCATCATACCATTTGTACAGCTGGATATTTATTGATGCAGTTCAGGCTATCTTGCTTAATGGCAGCAGCCCACCTGAGACTTGCCCCTGTGACCTTTCAGCTATAAGCCCTGTTTCTTAATCACTATTACCAAGGGCCATGCTACTACCCATACAACCATAAGCCCGGTTTCTTAAACATTATTACTAAAGCCCATGCCACTACCCATACGGCTATAAGCCCTGTTAATCACTGTTACTAAGGACCATACTACTATCCATACAGCTGTAAGCTGTTTCTTAATCACTATTACTAAAGGCCATGCTACTATCCATACAACCCTTATAAAAGAGTAAACAATACCACAAAAACCTCATAATTCATCAGAGAACAGTTGTAGGTGTCTTTCATGTAAGAATTACACATTAAGATTTAATGTGGATTAATCAAATATGCAAATAACAAATATTCAGCCCTCCAGAATTTACCGGTGTCATTGTCAAAGGGTCATAGCAAAAATGTTTTTAATAATATCATTGTAAATAATCGTAAGCCTCAAATGCAAACTGAAGTGCCACTGGGCATAACCGCTTGCTGTGAAAGAAAAGTATGTTGGCTTCAGCATGGTTTCAGCTGCGCTTAGACTCAGCGATTCTTTGACAAGCCAGTCAAAAGCAGTCAGAAGTGTCAAAGCAGATCGGTGCTGGGATTTCACCGTGTGTCAAAGTAAAAAAAAAAAAAGTTTCACAAAGATGGGGCGAGGCAGGCATTGAGAATAATTTCAGGGCTGCTGATTCAATGTTTTGATATCTGTCTTTTGGTACACAGGTCCAGGAAGTAAGTGTTCCCTCTTTGAGTACAAATTTAATGCTGAAATGCAGTCATTTCTGTCTTAGCTGTTGCATCATGGGGTGTCAGTCAGTCAGTGATGAAAGGATCATTGGAAAAAGTGATGTGTGGATTGTTCAGGCCTTGGCTCTGTCCTCTTTGTGTTCTGTTGTGTTGAGTTGAGTGTTTGACCTGGAGCTGTTGGGTAAAATGGTGTGCGCCCTCTCCTTTGCAACAGTATGTGAAACAAAAGTTTTTTTTTGCAAATGCAGACACAGTCTGCACTGGATCTGCCAGCAGTTTTGCTTTCCCCTGCATTTCCAGTCCAGTGTTCAGTTTGTCGAAACTTTAAAGTATGTCAAGTAGAAATGCTAAACCTGGAATCCACTGAGGGTCTGAAAGCTCTGTGAGGACTCATACATGAGTTATCTGACAAGGCTCAAAAACTTGAAGAAATTTTAGTTCTCGAGAGTCGCCGAACAGTGTAGCGGGGTGTTTGGCCTGCCGGGGGGGGGGGGGGTTGCCATCAGGTTCTTCAATTAGGTTTCAGGATTGCCCAGGATTCAGTGTGTTTGTGTGAATAAAGTTCGCAGTCTCCAGCAGAGGCTTCATGCCACAGGTTTCTGACTCAAGCTCTTTTTGACCAGCTGCTTTCCATGAATAATGCAATGAAATGTCTGAAATGTCTCATTCTGTGTCCCTCTTAGGCCTCGTACACCCCAGAAACCCAATCAGCAGTCCTAGGTTCCATGGAGCAACGTGACTGCTGCGAACATCTGTGAAGGTACTGTCACGGGTTTTTTGGTCTTAAAGTGACCTGATACATTGAAGAGACTTTGTCTCAGATGCACATGTGCATGTTATTTGTCTGTTCAATGGTGGCAGTGTCCTAGTTTCACTGTTTTATATACAGCAAACAAAACAGAGCAGAGATACTAATACTAAATGCAGTAGTGTGGGTCCTGTATGCAGCAGAAACCAAGCCGTAGATGTTATAGTGTTAAGTACATACGGAGGTTCGCTATCAATCCGCAAACTATATATGTGCACATATACACGTGCATAGACACTGTTATGAGACAGTCTGCATGAGAATCCAAGTCAAATCAAGAAAACGGCACTTATCTAGATTTTGTTTTTGAGGATAGAACAAACCTCGCTTGCTTGACGAGATGGTACTTGCCCATACCTAAAAACTCTGGCCTTTTGGAAGCAAGTTATGCAAAGTGATTTCTCCCTCTATTTCATGCCCATTTCAGGAGCCATGCGTTAAGCTATGAAAGACCACCAACAGCAGTTAGCTGGTACCCAAAGGAACAGTAAAGTTCCTCAATATCTTTGTCGCAATAAACATGAGCAGTCAGGCAAAGTCAAAATGATCTGCCATCTCGCAAATTGTCATATCCTTCAGTTCGCTAATTTGTGTAGGTTTTATCTGCGCTCTCCCGCTGCTCATTTCTCTCCCAGGAAGGACTGTGATTTATTGTGCCAGTCAAAGTGATTACCTGTCACGGCCTCGTGGTAATGTAAGCCTATGTTTGTGACAGCACCGGTGAAGGAAAGCGGCAACTGAAACGCTTTGATTTGGTAATGGATAGATTACATGTATAAATTTTGCTGTTGTTTATTGAGACCCCGAAATGGGTGTGGGCCATTTTGTACATGCATATGCCTGTAGCTGCTGGAGACAGGGAGGTAATTTTTTTTACATTCTCTTTTTTGCATCAGTCCTCACGATAGCCCCAGGGGTTAGACAGTCAGAATCTATCACTCTCAGTTCCATTAAAGTGGAAAAACATGGTGCTGTATGCATACTTCAATTAATAATGCGCACACTGGAATGCAAAGGTAGGCGACTGGTTACACCAATCTGTATCCTTTGTGTTAACTTTGAGTCACAAATTCAAGTATTTTTTTGACTTGTTTCAATTCTTTTGCAGGAGCATGAGTTTGCTATTCCCTGCCAGTAAAGAAACTCATATATCTCTGCAGTTGTCAAAGCCTTTGTGGCAAAATCCAGAGACAAAAATGTATATGATTATTGGGCTTTATTCATATGGTTTACTTTACTTTCATTTGTTTAATGATGAACCACATGAAGAGGAGGAAAACAATAACTGTGTGAATAATCAATGATTTCTCTCTGTTGCTGATGAAATGATGTGAAGCATAACAAAAAATGCTTGACTTCTACAGATGAAAAAATGAACTAATAAATCTTGAATCAACTACTCACACAGACAGTACTGCGTTTTGATCAGTATACGCTGTCTGAAGAAGACCTAAGTCAAAGTGTGTCATTAAAATTTGTAGGACTGGAGAAAGTTAATGTGGCCATAATAGGCAGTGATCTGCTACGTACCCTTGGTTCATTGCCTCCACAAGGACTTAACAGTCTCGGTCTGCGTCTTTTTTTGGCTGAATATGGTTGCATATGCTTGGTATCTCCCAGCAGATGAAACTGTTAGGAGTGATCAATCATGGATCTGAAAATGTGCCAATGTAATTGATTGCATTGTTGAATTCTCATGAGTTAACTGCTTGTTCATTGTTACTAATTAATGTTTAATTACCGTTTAAGAGTCACACAGGCTAATGTGAATTTTGTACTTACAATGGCTGTTGTGCTGAAACACACTGGCATGTAATAACTTAGCAAACTGAATGAAATGAAAAGTCAAATGATCTCAAAAGAGTGAGCTTTTTTTGAGCATCAATTTTTAAGCTTCTTCAGGGAGTTTCTTTTTGCGAAGCGATCTCTGCTAACTGCAGAGATAAATAGCAAACTTTCTTTGAGTCTCTCTATTTGAGTAGACTGTGGTCTGAGAAGACCACCCAATTTTACTTGATAAAAGAGAAAATTCTAAGGAAATAACATAAAAAATCAATAAACCCATTTATATTTATCTCTAAAAATCCATATAAATATATATATATATATGGTACTATGAAATCCCGGCTCCTGTCAAAACATGTAGAAGGTTTTGGACATGTGGTCATTTCACCTCTAAGACAGGAGCTATAAATGTACGTTACAGTGTTGAAGGGACGTTTACACTGAAAGAAAAAGGAAGGTCTAGGATTTTGGCCGGATTTTTGTGCGATGAAAAGAGGCTCCGGGCCAAGCAGCCCACAGCTTTTGTGATGCTGCCACATTCGATCTCACGCTCCTGCATCATACAGGGGCCGCCCCATAAAAACACACACACACATCCGCCATGCAATCTCCTTGTACTAATGCTTTTTCCTGGTCAAATCTCCTCATGGACATAGTCCTCTCATCCGAAGAGTTGGTCTCGATCAGGAAGGACTGAATAATTCATTTAAGCTTTTTCTCCCTCCCCAGAGCTGGAGTCAAAATCACAGGATGCGTTCTGGCAGTGGGTTTAGGTCTTTAAAATAAATGACAAACTCGTCTCCCATTTTTTTTATAATCGGGCGACTTTTTCATGTTTCAGTTTCAGCACACAAGTGATGTTCTGTAAACATAAAAAACTAAGCACGTACTTAAATTTGTTCCTTAAAGTTAAGCAATCTGAGCCTTACCCTCACATTCATAGATTATTCTGCTTATGGGCAGCCATTTGGAATATGTACAGCTAGATTAAATACTTCTAATATAGCACTGGAAGTAGGGCTGCACGATAGAGCCGTCGCAATTAATCGCATAGCTATTTTCAGCGCAATAACAGCTATCCCCGGTATGTGGAGTTAGGTTTCTCCCGTACGTTTTTTCCCTTTAGTCGTACCTGATGCGGGAGCACACCTCCAGTTTTCCGAGGCCACGTGAAATGCTTCCGGGGGAAAAAATGCCACTCGTATCTATTCAATGTTGATATCACAGCAACAGCGCTATGCTGCTTCCATGTGGTAGACAGAAACACATGGCCACAAAGATAAAGAGTGAAAACATATGCTATGTGTTTTTCAAAGTTAATACGTAAATTAACCAACATACAGATACAAGTGATATTCTTCTGCCCTGGAAGCATTTCACTGAACTTTGGAGGTGTGGTCCCGCACCAGGTATGAATAAAGGGAAAAAACATACGGGAGAAACCTAATGCCACATACCGGGGATAGCTGTTATTGCACTAAAAATAGCAATCCGATTAATCACAATGGCTATATCCTGCAGCCCAAACTGGAAGGCATCACCAGTAGCCGGCCTTTTGTAGACTGAAGTATTGGCAGCCAGATGACAGGGATTTTGCTGGAGCTCAATAGGTTTCTCCTCCGAAGAACTCACCGGGTCAAAGAACCACACCAGGGGGAATCTGACCCATGCATTTGCCTGCGATTCAGAAATCCTCCAGTTACAAATTAGCCAACTGTTTGGCTTAATGGGCTTAGGAAGGCGAGGAGATCTCATACACTCTGCATCCTGCAGAATTTTGCCAGATTTAGCCAAAGCAACACACAGTTTCAGTCTTTTTTAGCATACTTAATTAAATCATGGCTTAGCCCGGGCAGACGCAGAACAGTCTAAATGGTTAGCCGTTCATGTCCACTATTTAAAAGGCTCTGAGAGTTGTTCTGTGAGAAAATAAAACTCAAGGGAAGTGTTTGGTTGGGCATACTTAGCAATAATAAAAAAGACTCGTAAGGGCAATTGACTTAGTGTGTGCTTTGTTGGAGTACGTCCAACTAAACACTTTCCCTGGGACTCATTTTTAAAAGCTTATTGCTTTTAAAAAGAGGCAAAAAAATCACAAGCTCAGTTTAGATATACATGCTAACTGATTACTGTAAGATGGATGGAAGAATGGTTTTTTAGAGGACGGGACCTACGTGCCTTTTTAAAATGCTAGTTGCATGTCAGTGGCTTGTATGTCAGAGGATCTGAGGGATGTTTGAAGCCTTTCTTCAAAAAACCAAGAACAAAGCAGGATCCAGAGCTTCTCAGTCACATGTACATCAGGCTCTTTATCCAAGTACAGTGAGAGGAATTCCCAGAAGCAACACACCCCAAAATGTAAAAGGGGGGGGGGGGCTAATTCATTAACAGCCCCCCCCCCACCCGCCAGCAGCCCGGTCCCCTGGCTGCGTTGTGTGACGGGAGAGCAGATGCTTTGACGGTCTCAGGACGAGCGCGTGACCGGCCTCACCGCGGAAGAGACGGATCCGTAGCAGAATCCGCTCTGCTTCTGATTGCATCTCTCTGTCTCTCTCAGCGAGGGCGCGTTTCAGAGGGCTCATCCTCTCTCAGGCTCTCGCTGCCTTTATTTCCCGCGCCCAGCAGGCGTGCGGGAGTGTGAAATAAAGCACACGCGCGCCGCGTCTCCGGGCTGGAATGAGAGGGCCTTTTGACAGGTGCGGCGAGGCACGCTCCACAGCAGGCGCCCACATTTCTTAAAAGCAAAGACGCGGCTCGCAAACTCACTGAAGCAGATATTCCCGTGCAGCATTTCGGTGAGAGAAAGGAATCAGGCGCACCTGTACGGACACCAGTGCTCCCGTGCTGAATCCACACGCACGCTTTCTGTAACATTCTGTCCTTTCTGTTGGACCGCATTCCCTCGGCTGCGGTTTGACTTCCCGTGAGCCCGCGCGCTGGTACGCGAAACACTAATTATTGACCTGCACCAGACCATTAGTTAATCCTTTGCTTGTATAATTGGGGAGAGTTTTATGTAACCACATGTCGACTGCGGTCGATTTGACTGACTGCTTAAAAAAAGCTGTATTTATCACCACTCTCAATGTCTCTGGGTGCCACCAATGCACGGTGATGGCAAGCAGGCTCTTCTGACTTTTTTCTGACTATTTTTCTGCATTAATTTTCTATAAATTATACAATTCCAGTGTTAGCATGCACTGGAATTTCTATCATGCAAATGCCGTTGTCTACAGGATGAAGACACTTTTAAAATGCATTGGAAATCAATTCATTGACAACCCACTGAATACAAAATGGCAAGAGCGACAAAATGAATAAAACACCCTTATTGTGGGGAGAAAGCAATAACCCCTCTCCAAACAGCAACATCGAACTGGGTGTTTGAATACCAGTTTGCTGCTGCTGCTATTTAATTAGTGTGAGGCTGTAATTTCTGAAGAATCCACAAAAAGAATGATGAGCAGCACGGAGCGATTTTGGTGTCTGGCGGATCCGCAGTATTCTGCCTAAGCTGCAAAGTCACACAACATCCCCCTGTAATTGTACCTTTCTACTATAAAGTGCAAGCTGTGCTTTGGATAAATGAATGAACGCTTTGTAGTAAATCCCAGAAATGCTTTAAAGTTTCTGAAGATTTTCCGCACAGCTCCAAAAATGTGCAGGGACATAATGTTCTGAGAGAAGGTTCATTGGAAGAGACGTCACATGTTAAGTTTTTGCTCGCTTAGTTATGACAGTAACATGAATAATAGCAGTGATATAGACGAGTCAGCCGCAGGATCAAATATACAGTATGACAATCAATAAAAAAAGCACAAACACAAAGAACATGAGAAAGCAACCTGCAAATGTGTTGCTCATGGTTACTTTGGCCGGGGATTTCGGACCGGCTCCGCAGGATTGCGGACTAACACAGTGTGAAAGTGGAGTGATAGAGCGTATCTTTCTCTCTGACAATCCTCAGAAAATCCCCTCTTTTTTAACTCCACTGGCCAGGATTCGCAAAATGCAAAATTCACATTCTGTGGCTCCCAAATTGAAGCCATGAATTATTGAGGCTTGTTTGGCCGGCGCGGCTCTAAACTATAATTAGTGGCTCTGAACACCTCTTGTCACAGTATGTTTCCTGAGCCTTGTCTTGGGGGGGTGGGGGGTTGCTTTTTTAACTTTAAGATAGAAATCCGGAGAGCAAAGGAGGAAGAGGGGGAAGATAAAGAGAGGCAGAGCGCACAGAAAGAGTTACTGACACCTTGGCGCCGCACAGCCAGGCGAGAGAGAAGGAGGGAGAGAAAGAAAGCGAGGGAGCGAGGGAGGCGGGGGGGGGGGGGGGGGGGGAGGGAGAGAGAGAGGGAGAGCTGCTCGATTCAGTGGGGCGAGTGCCAGCGTGATGAATGTGCGCGGCACTTTTTCTGAGAGCCAGTTATCTGCTTCCGTGCGAATCATGGAGATTATTTAGGCTGGGAGCGTGCACGAAGCAGTGGCAGGGCTCTCTCTCTCTTGCTCACTCTGAGCAGCGGCGGCGGGGAAAGGGGAGCGCGGCTCGGCGCTTTATCGCGCACCATGCCTGCAGCCCCGTAGCTCCAGCCCGCATTCCCGGTCTGAGACACAGGGGCGAGCGGGGACCACCCGGCTCCCCCCCCCCAGCGTTACAGCCTGAGCTGTTCCGAGCCGTCCGAAGTTTCGACAGCGACAGCGTCAGCGACAGGACAGAAGGTGTCCCCCTCTCCTCCGCTGTTGAAGAAAGCCGGCGCGGGTGGGAGCGGGGAGCCGCGGAGATTGACGCTGACAGGTAAGCCGGGAGGACGTGCGGTGTGTGTGTGGAGCGCTGGCGCGGACCGGCCGCCGCTGGCACCGCTCGACGCCGCTCGCACTTTTTATTCTGATGACGCGTTTGTTTACCCGTTTGGCCCGGAGTGCTTTGGCTCGCAGGGGTTTTTCGACGCCGCTCCCGGAAACGGAGGCGAGGGCGAGAGCCCCCCGATGGGGATGAATCAAGTTTCGGCTGATCTCCCGTTCTGCCGTGCGAGATTTATGAGCAAAGTCTCGTTCTCTGCAGGGCTGCGAGCCATAAATCGGAGAGAATTAGGTCAGGCTGGGTCAGGCTCTTTTTAGTGATTGGCTAGTGTGCACGGAATACCGTTAATGGGGGGAAAAAAGATGATGATGTGGTTAAGTTAACTTTCTTTTCTGTTGTACAGACAGACCTCTTCAACTAAATACAGAACCAGGCGCTTGTTTGCTGTAGATATCAGCCAATACTGCTCTTTGTCTTAAGCTTACACAGCTAAACTTAACCATAAAACTTAAGTAGCATAGCAATGTGGTGATGACATTTCGAAACTGTCTGTGGGGCTTACCTGCAGTAAGCTGCATGGCATTATTTACAGTAAAAAGGGCAATATGACAGAACTTGACAACGAAGTAATACCTCTGAATGAATTAGGATATGATATATTAAACCCGAATTGCCACAGAAATGCTAATTAAAGCAGTTCCAGTGAAAAACATTCTGCAAAGCGCTGAAGGCCAGGGGAAAACTGCGCGTTATCGGGAGAAACAACGGCGAACTAAACTGAAGGCAACAAATGAGGCGTGAGAATTTGATGCATTAAGCGGCGGGGGGAAAGGAGACGTATGGCTGGCGTAGGTGCGCCTTCAGGAGACACCGAAAGGAGGTTACGCAAAGGACAAGTTCAAACCGTGTTGGTAAACGGTTCATCCCGTCTCCTGTGAACTATCAGTCTGGTGCTCAAAGGGTCTGATCTCCATCGTAAGTTTCATCCGTTTCTGACCAGAGCTGATACTGGGGGGATCCTGCCTTATTTTCAGCTATGATAACTATGCACACCAGAAACAGCCGTGTAGTAATTGTATGTAATCATGTATTACTTTAGGAATCCTACGGTGTGTGATGAGGTTGCATTCTAGGATAAATAAGCATTTTCCTGAATAAAATGGTAACACTGTTTCCTCCCACGAGATGACATTATGCAGCGTGGTTGCAGCTTTGTATTATTAAAGTGAGAATATCCTGCAACCTGAACATTCTGTTTGAGGTCTTTGCGTGAAAGCTGTTAAATACAGCTGCTCCATTAGCGTGTTTGATTATACAGTCACGTTACACGTGCTCATTCGCTCATTGAAGCCCTTACCGGGATGTGCTACGCTGAGGGCGATAAGGAGTGACCTTTTTAAAAACCGCAATTCGCAGCGGTGGGGAAGTCGCCTCTTATCGTCCCGAGATCAGACTCGCCTCGCCTTATCTCCTGGCCTTGTTGAGGAGGGAAGAGGCTTCCCGCAGCGCGGTGGTTGTGCATCGGCGATATTACTGTTGACTATTGTCTCCGGCTTGGGATAATATGATATTACCCGGGGGTCCCCTGGCCTCGTTCACACCGAGAACGCATGTGATAGCTATATCTCATAACGATAATGATCTGCTGTTTGCTAGCAGTGGTGCCGGAGAGAGTGCCTCCATTCAGCGCACCTGTCAGTCATCTCCTGTTGGGAGCTCTCTGTCTGTCACCGCCCCGGAGCCGAGCGTATAGCCCTGACTGTTTAATACATTTTGCTTTATTAGAAAAAACTCCGAAAGTCATCCCCAGGATACTTACCGTTGTCATTCGAGATCATTTTTATAGCTATTGTTGCATTGTGACCAGCTCCATTCATCTGAACCCATATATGAAATGAACCTGTTTTGTGGTATATATTTATTGTTATATCTAAAGCCATAGACGTAGTTACAGTAATAGTTATAGTTATGTTTTCGGTCATGGTTATAGATATAGTTGTAGTTATAGTCATAACTGTGGTTATAGCTATAGATATAATAACACTTATAGTTACAGTTGTAATTGTAGTTACAGTCTTAGCTGTAGTTACAGTTATAGTTTATCTCTATCAGTAGTTATAGTCATAGTTGTAGTTACAGTCATAGGTGTGGTTATATTTATAGTCATAGTTGTAATTATAGTTAGAGTTATAGTCATAGCTGTAGTTACAGTCGTAGTTATAGTTAATATGTGAGCAGGGCTTAGTGGAGTGTGATGACGCTCATGCTGGGAGGGGGGTGTCTGGGGGATGAGGGTTCTTAACTGTCTTTTCACTTCAGTACCCACAATCCCCTTCTGCTGCAATAAACTAAAAATTAGTGTCAAAAACAAGTCAAACAAAACACACACCCATACACAAACTGCAGGCAGCGCTTCAGTTCTTAATGAGCGATCACACCCGCAGTTAGAATGAATCTGGTCCTGAAACTGAAAAGAGCAATGACCTTTCTGAATTAAATGCCAATATATTTAATATACAAGGAGGGCCTCTGTGACTCCCGCAATAGTTATTTCTTGTTTGCTCGCTGATTACACAGGGTCCGGTGGACATTCAGAGTGGATATTCCTGTGCCAGATGAACATTCAGTGTTTATTTGTGGAACAAAGAATAAAAAGATGTTCTCGGGGGTCAGTTCTTATGACAAGTTAATATTTCTCTACCAGACACCATAGGGAGCTTATTTCTCCCCATTATTCAAAGTACATCCAGCTCCAGCAAGCTTTTTTTTTCTGTGCCATGAAAAGCACCAGAATAACAAGATTCTTTAGGCCAACGTGAATGGATCTCATTGCAATTTAACATGCTGAATACCAAATAAAGAATATCATAATAAACGTCTGAAGTGATAAAGTCTAAAATGATATAACCATAATACATTATAAAGCACTGGCTATATAACTGTTATCTCCAAATTCGTCTATGGGTTTGTCAGTTTCCGCTGGACTCAACCTTAATAATGTAGCACTTCCAAAAATCACTACACTGCAAAAGAAAACAGAAGAACTGCACCAGCTACCAGGCTGTGATCTTGCATCTTTTGAATGGACAGGATATCTGTGCCAAAAATAAAACAATGACGGTAATACAAAAATGCCCAAAATAAGAAATCATATTTTAAGAGCTAATTTGCCTGCAGCCAAGTAGAAGCCACAAGATATTACATTTTCATTTACACTGGTCCCAAGTGCTATTGAGATGCAATTTGACAAGCCCATACCATTTCTTAGTGTTGTGGCTTGTGAAGTGGCCTCTTCTTAGCAGCTGCGCAATGAACAGCGGGCTAATAGTACCCACATGGAATGGTTTGATTTTGAGACGCTGCGTCCCCAAGATGCCATGTTTTTCAGTAATTGCTCTTGGGGCTGTGCTGTACACGCGGTATGTTGAATGGTCTTGTAGGAAAAAGCCACACCCCTTCCAGTGGCCTTAGTCTTCTTATTAACGGGTACCGCAGAGGAAACTGGCAGGTTCCGTTTCATGCGAGCATTTTTATAGCCGCTGACTGACTTGAGGAGGTCGGCAACCCTGAAATTTGTCAAAATGGGCCTGAAATATTCAGACAGCTCTCTAATTTTAACCGTGGTGATGAATGCCGCTGGCGTACAGTTTCCGTGCATAACCCCCGTGTATTAACACAACAGCAGGAAGCGTCTGTTAAATTCCGAAACCCGCATGTGAATACGGAGACAACAGAATGTCGAGGCAGGTTTATTTTGTAGGATCCTGTTTGTAGACGTGACACTGCGTGCCGCGCGCGTCCGTTGTGTCCATTGTAAACAGTTGCTAACGTTGTGTTAAAAACAAGCCAAGTTATTTGAGCAGAAAAACACACTCCGTGCTGAAGAACGTTTTTTGTTGAAATTCAACAAGGGTGTGAATGAATATTTATATTGTTGGTGGACTGGTACAGAGAGAAGAATTGATATGCCGTGGCGAAATTGCACAGCATTTCTGCTGTCATAAGACTAACCCCATTCTGATAACTGAGGCGCCGGGCACCACTTTCCTCTGTGGAGCTCCTGTGTCAAGCCTTCCATCATAGCTGTTTTCTGATAAACGGCACTCTGCAGTTTACCACACAAATCCCCCCTGTCTCACACATCCTGACAATGGCCATAAAGGACCAGTATCCTGTGGGAGATTACTGTCTCTATCCTGCTCTGTTCTCTGGAGGCATTCAAGAGCTGCTGCCTTTGGCCATGGCTGAATGTCTGAAAATGGGGGAAAAGGAAGAGTCTTTTTCCATTTTGCATAACTGAAATTCCATGTCTGTGTGTGTCCCTCACCAAAAAGGGTGGATTTTTTCCGTTGCGCAAAAAGTGCAAACTGTCACCCCTGATGTCGTTTATCTTTCTATCCTGGATAACCACTGTGCTCCGGTGTCCCAGAAGGACGAGTGTTCTTTGAGGTTGAGAATGTCACTGAGAGATATTGATTTTTATGTGCCAGATTCCTCAACATGTGCAGAAGAACAGTGCTACCATTTAGGAGCTGTGTTGCACAGTAGGCCAGTATTCCAGTCCACCATGCAGTGAAATTTCAGCCAACCGGTGCTCCCCCGAACGCCATCGTTGCAGCTCAGCCAATGAGATAAGTGCGGTGTGACGTCAGAGCTCTAAGTGGATGATAGCACTTCTGGCGGATTGTTGCACCTGAGATCAGCCTCGGCCCTGACGCATTCCAGCACGCTTCTCCACGTTGGCGCTCTGAATGCTAAAACGGGAACCCTCCCCCCCCGCCCACCCCACTCAACCCTCCCACTCGACTGTATTAGTCCTGTCCATTGTATGCGTGGGGGTCAGGCAATCGGGACGCTTGCTTTAATTATTTCGTCAAATCGTTGCCCTTTTCCCCGAGCCGTGTGGCAGGAGAGGCCGCGCAGAATGAATGGGTGTGAGATAGGGGAGCTGATGTGGGCAAGAGAGATTAGCTGGAACATTGACACTGACAAATCTGATACATTAAGGCTTTGTTGGAGGCATCTAGAGGAGGATGAGGGAGGCAGCTCTCTGGATAAATGGCACTCTGCTTTCCCCTGGTGCTGCATTGCGCTGCCTTGGGGTATGGATTTGGCCTTTAAACCAGGGGGTTATAGGTTCAGTTCCCAGGCGGACGCTGCCATTCAACCCTACAGCAAGGTGCTTAACCCAAATCACTGCTGGAAATTTCCCGTTATGAATACATACAAAAGCTGTAACAATATAAAGGTTGCCCTTGGTAAGGGTGTCTGCTAAGCAAATTAATAAATAATAATCCTGTTTAATTACAGAAGCCAAAAATGTCTATGGAATGTTGAAGCATGCATTTTCCATTAGAAAAATATGTTTAAGGTAACAAAAGAATGTAATTAATTTGGGCCTTGCATGCTAAATAACAAAGATGAAATATTATCTGGCAAAACAGTTTCATTTCCCATTTGAATTTTTCCGCATCCGTTTTAATTAGGTAAACAACAAGCTAAACTTATGAAAAGACCAAGATATTTTATTTTAATTACAATTTAGGCCTTTGAAGGTTCTTTCAGCTGTGTGAAAAAATTTGAACTCACAAGTTATTTTCGGTTATAGTTGAAAATAATCATAAAATGAAATAAAGCAGAAAGAAACGCTCGTTGTTTCCAGTATGTGGCTTAGGCGTAAATCTACCGTGTTGCACCGGTGTTCCAAGAGTCAGTCGAACTGAACTGGAACCTTCATTGTGTACACCAAAGTTTTTTGGAAGATGTCCTATCTGAACGCTCTCCCGCAAGGTGGTGATGCCAGCTAAGGGAAGCGAGGTGCATCGGTTTTGAACAGAATCAGCCTGCTGTTGCTCACAGAATAGAGCTTTTCCGAGCCACGCCTAACTGCTGCTCCTTCACGGTTCCCAGTGCGGCTTTCTGATTAAGTTTGGAGTCCCGCAAAGCAGAAACACGATAATTAGCCACCCTACAGATAATGTTCCTCTGAGCTTCCGACTAAGTCAGACAGGAACTTAATAGCAGAAGGCGAAATTGCAATTACTGTTGAGCTGAAAGAAACATTTTTAGTGTATTGCCTTTAGAAGCAGCAGTGAAATCACAGCATAGTGAGGGGTTCCAAAAAATGATATTCACTGATGCCTTGAATATGTGAAACTGTGAACTTAACTAAATCGCAGTTTCGGTTTATTAAGTCCAACATCCTGTGCGCAGGCAGTTACAAAAATGCGTTCGTTCTGTTCTCAGTCTGCCAAAAATTGTCTGATGGTTTCAGTGCGTGATCTGACATGCATATCTATCCATACAGAGTTCTCAGAATGCCTATTAATGATGAAGGGCTTATGATTTAAGGTGCACCACACTTTAATCCATCTTGAAAAATATGCATCACTTTTTTTTTTTTCTTAGTATAGATTCCTGAAAAATCTCCGACGGTGTTCTTGCTGTTGCCTAGCAACCTAGTGAGAGGGAGTTGTAAATCTAACTGTAATTGAAGGTACCATTTTGATGTGGATCAAGTAAACACCAAGCATCTGATTCAGTTAAAATTAGTTTAAGACCTAAAATTGCATCTGTTAGTTAGATTGCACTATATTACGGCCTTTCGTGAGCAAAATATTGCGTTTCTCCCACTCAGGGCTGAAAGGTTTGGGGGGTAGAAGAAAACAAATTCCAATCAATAAACATACCGAGTGCATTATGGTACATTCATCCATCACTGCAATGACAGTTTGTCACTTGGAACATTTCATAACGTGTTGCGTTTGAGTCTCCCAGCCAAAGCTCATATATTTCAACCTGGGGTCTCATTCATCAGCCACACATATGCACAGATTTGCTGCTGAACTGTGAGGAGGATCACGAAACAGGGCTCCGTCAGATTGCTTTGTCTTTCAGTGTACAGTATTTTTCAGACCATGTGCAGGGACATTCCCTTGTGGCTGAATGTGGTGCTACAAGGAGAAGTGAGAGCTCTTATCCTGTTGGAAACTGATGCATGTGACTG
Source organism: Megalops cyprinoides (assembly GCF_013368585.1). Taxonomy (NCBI): domain Eukaryota; kingdom Metazoa; phylum Chordata; class Actinopteri; order Elopiformes; family Megalopidae; genus Megalops; species Megalops cyprinoides. The sequence goes on along the minus strand of NC_050607.1, from coordinate 16,541,649 downwards.
TCAGAACATCTGGAGAGAATATAAGAGAATATCGGTAAAGTTATAATATATATATTTAAGTAATTTGTATAATGTATTTAACATAATAATTCTGATGCAAAAACTTCTACAAAATACATTTACATGTCAGGGGTTCAATGCTTTATGTAGTTATGTATGCCCTGTAGCAGAATGATTTTTTAGCAAATTGAGAAGTTGGACTGAAATAATTGCAAATAACATGAAAATATCCGATTTTTTGCGTTTGAAAAACTAGGGTAATGTGCCACTCAGGGGAAAGAGTCTTCAAAGACTCTTTACCGAGAGTTTGAAATGGTTGATAAATTACCGCTGATCACCAAGAGAAATGACTTTAAGTCTGAGCAGTGACTTAGCTCAGCTGCTAGGGAGACCGACTTGCCACAGGCATGCTGTCCCTGCGTATGTACAGGAGCTACGCTATCAGCTCTCATTTGCATAGGGCTGCTTGTGGCACGCCCACTCTGGGGGGAAAAAAACCCTGCCTACTCTCCGCCCACCACATCTACCCATGAGGGCAAAATTCGCACATACTTGATAAGTAGGAGTGAAACAAACATGGATGAAAAGAACACAGCGTTCAGGTTTTGTGTACTGGGCTGCTGTGAAAATCCTTGGCGCAAAAAAAAAAAAAAAAACGCTGTTGTTTTTGCAAACCGGTTGCACATAACAACGGGATTGTTGAATATGAATTTGAATAAATACATTTAGCATGAAAGGAGGCACCAGAAACCACTGTGTCACCAAGGCCAATTAACGCGGTGTGGACCGCCGTCAGGAATGTCACTGAGGAGGCAGCAAGTTGAAAATGTGACAGCTTTCGCAGCTTTGTGGAAGTGCATTTCAGGTCAGAGCTGGCGGGGTGAGGAAGTGAAATTAGCGGAAGGCTTTATTTTGTATTTACTGATGATCCTGAGACAAGCCCCTGAGTGCAGATGAATGTCTGCCTGTGATAGGGTGGAAATCTCAGAGCGACATGACAGAAACAAAACGCAAGCTGAGGTGTCGGGTGTTGGGGGAAAGTGGCGTGGTGGCAGCGGTGGGATGGAAGCCTCGGCTGTGATGAAATAAGGCTTAAACCTCCCACCTCCCCCCGCTGCCTCCCGCCCCCAGTGCAAATCGCCCGCTGCTGCAGGATCCCTGTAAGGTATCCAGCCACTCAGCCTCACTCTGACGTCGCCGAGGATACCAGGGCCGAGTTCACGCCAGGTCTGTCCCCCTCTGGCCATTACAGAATCCCTGAAAGCACCCAGGATCCCCCTGCCTGTCGGTAATGTACCGTGCCATCACCTGTCTGTCCTCCTGCACTGGCCGTCTGGGACAAGCCTACCAATAGGGGAGGACACACGGCCTATTATCTTCGAATAGGTGCAGGATAAATATTTCAGCACGCTTTCCAGAGTCCATCCGCATTACCCTCAGAAACTGAGCTTGTACTGTAACCCCACTGGACCGATGATACACTGCCATCAGTCTGAAAAGCTTGCCCGAAATACAGTACGCATCACGCTTTTTTTTTCCTTTTTTTTTTTCTTTACCCCCTGCTGGTGAATTAATCAAGTTTTATTTTAGGTGGTTCATCAGCAACTAGCAAGTAGCGCTGTTAAATATTCATGCGCGCCTCGTGCTCTTAAAATAAGGCTCATTATCACATGCTGCCTCGGCGAGGTTCTTCAAAGCTGTTTTCCGAAAGCGTCACATTTGTTCCTCGGCATTAACTAGCGTACAGTGCAGCTGTTTTTCACCGGGCTGATCTGATGCCAGGGTTATTTGCGTTAAATATTGAAGCATGCGAGCTGGTGAAGGAGGTGGAGGTGCTCGGAGGATACGCTCAGCCTGTGTGTTAGCCAATGGTGGAAAGACTGCATTTTATCTGCATTTTTAAAAAGATTTTTTTATCTTTCAGATTGAAACAAAGCATGATTTGTAAATTAGCAGAGATAATAATCTTTGATTCAAATTGTCACTAGCTGACCTCACAGGTATGGTGTAATGTGTAAAGTATTCTGGGATGAGGTTAACTAGTATTTGAAAGAGAATCCCAGAGAAAGTGTTTAGCGTTTATATTACAAAGATGGTGGCCCAAACAAGACTGATATGTATGTTCTTCCCACATTTCATCAAACACTTTCCTGGGTTTTGGTTTCATGTAGAACCACCACTATAAAAGGTTTCATCACTTCGCATTTTAATTGAATAATCCGCTGTAAGTACAGCATTCTGGCCTTAAAGGCTTGTTTCATGACCAGGCCCTCCCTGCTGTCTTCCACACTGTAAGCTCTCTAACACGTTACTGCATGACTGGCGCTGTACTGTAAGGGCCCGTGTTGTTAATGTGTAAAGTGCACTGACAGGCTGTGGCGGTGGCCCCGGCGTGGGACGTCCCCCGCAGGGCACGGACGAGAATAACGCCTTCCGTGACGAGACGGGGGTGTGACGTGCGTGTGGCGGGGACGGTGGCGGGTAGCCTGGGTGGAAGGGCTGCTCGCTGAGGCTGAACAGGCCAAGGGCGGCAGAATGTTGCCACGGTGTTGCATATACGTTTTGCGTGGCAGGCGGGGTACGTGACATGACTGACGGGATGATCACATCGTCAGGGCTGAGAAAAAGATGAGAACAAGGTCAACTGAGAGGGGGAGTCCGTGAGCACAAAGTGGGAACAAGACGGTATTTGAATCTGTCCAGATGGCACAGCATAGATGCGCTTCTCTGTCACACAAAGTGAGCAATTTTCCAAGGTGATTACACTAGTGTTGCACAAGGGGCTATATACAGTATATGTAAAAGAACATTATGAGCATGTGTGTTACAAATGGCTTGCAAATGGTCCACCACTGTTTCATTATTATATGAGTTGCACAAACATGTAAGAAGCCATTAATAATCCATCATTCTGTTCTGAAAACATTCATTGACAAGGATCTCAAGGATCTGTAGGATAGCAGTAGATATGAGGACATCATAGGAGTTCTGTCAAGAGATTGAAAGCTGTGTGAAAATACCCAGCCTCTGCCATGATCAGGTTTGAGATGAACTCAACAGCTGTAATTACAAACATGTAAAATATTTACATTCACATTTACATTTATTCATTTGGCAGACGCTTTTATCCAAAGCGACTTACATAAGTTACAGTTCTTTACAATGTTATCCATTTATACAGTTGGATATTTACTAAATATACATGTAAAATAACACAGTTGATTTATAACTGAACTATGCACTCCTCTAAGCTTGTGCAGTTAGACTAACTCAAAAGGGCTGATCAGAGAAGACAGAATGTATGCCCTTAAGTGGTTAAGGTCCTGTATATGATGTTTCATATTTTATGGTTCACATCATTAATATTTAAGGCAGACTTTACTCTACACTCACAGACTGAGAGCAGATCCCTGTCCAAATAAAAACTTGCCCATACTTTTCATGAAGTATAAAACTGGTTTATACTAGTCCTTCTAGTGGAAAGGAGACAATCACTTCTAGCTCACTGGATCTGTGGATCTTATTGTGTTGCTTCCCCCTCGTATGTAAATTGAAAGGTACTGTAGTTACAAAAGCATCCATATTGACCGTGGACGCTTACTGTGAGGAGTCCCCGTAGCTTGCGATGTGACATTCTCATATAATTTTCATGTTATTAACGCTATGGATGCTGCAGCAAACTCAGATTGCGTGGCATATCTTCCTGGTGTGAATTTCAGAGAATCGTATAATCTCTCAGGATACACCGACTGCGCATACACACATCAAATGTAATCTTTTTACATCACGCCATTTCCTCTTTCCAGATGCATTAAGTGTGAGAACTGTAAAAAAAGAAAGAAAAAAACCTGCTGGAATATTACTTGTCAGCTCCGCTTATTGCATATTTCACTCTGTATAAAGAGGATTAGCGGTCTGTGAAATGGCATCAGCATCAAAGGCCGTGTGTATGATGGGACGAACACAGGGGCCAGAGTGTCCGGCGGTAACGGGACGCCGGCGGACAGCGCCAGCGCCGTCTCTCCGCTGGCACGGTCCGAGGGCCTCTGACTGCCATGCTAAGTCCAGCATAATGCGGGCCCCCGGATCGCTGGCGTCGCACCAGGGGTCTGGGACGGTAGATTAGTCTGTGCCCGGGCTTGCTTCTGCTCCCGGGGTGACCCATCAAGGCCTCTGGCCAATGAGAGGGGGAGAGGGAGGGAGGGAGGGAGAGAAGGAGGGAGGGGGAAAGTCACAGGGACCGATGGAGAAAGAAGAGACGAGCGACATAAAGCTGAGCCGCGCACCCGCCTGGTTCTCCGTCACGCTGGGGAGTGAATTAAAACAGGCCGACAAATTGAGACGGGTGTTTGCGCGCCCGAGCGTAGCTTCGGGGGTTCTATTTAGATGCAGCACCCTGTGTGCAGGCCTGCCACAACGCACGTGTGCCCGTCAACTTTTTACCTACATCGGAACACCGCTCGGCATGATTTATGGGTTAGCTCGCCGCAAGCGTGGAGGGGAGCGGGGGGGACGTGTTTCGAGAGCTGAGAGCGGTGCGATCTCTGTCAGCTTTCGGCCCCTCCCCATCAGGGAGGGAGTGCAGCCGCACCCATCCTCCTTTGACTGACAGGCGCTCCTGACAGCCCTCACACGGACATCCCTGTGACATCATAAACAGAGAGGGGCCAGTTCCTCTCGGGCGACTTTCACTCTTGTCCACAGCAACGCTTGACCGTCCCGTTTCCTCAGAGCGGGAGGTGAATTTACTGTTTTCCCGGTGTCCCGGAGCGTCGCCTCCTAAAGAAATTAGGCCGGTTATGGAAGAGGACAGTCTTGAGGGAGCGTCCCGGGACGCCTGTCAAACGATTCGGCCCTCCCCAGGACAAAGGCCGGCCCCGTCTTCCAGCGCAGCGCGGCGCTGCCCCGGGGGGGACGCGGAGTCCGCATTATGACTTTGAAAAGGAGCGCCGCAATACTCAGCCTCCTTCATTCATATCCTCAGCTGCACTCATTAATTATCTATATATAGCCGGACCATGCTTAATTACTGCTATTCAAATGAAAGGGGATCTTAATTATCTCTGCACTCGCCTCGCTCCTCCTTTTGGATTCAGAAATCAGGAAGTCAAGGGAAGGAGTCTCAATAATTATGATGATACGCACGTGAGATATTATTTAAACACGCTGCTCCGTTTTTTCAGCTGCGGAGAGGTACTGTTAATGTTAAGCGAAGCCATTTGGAAAGCAACAATTAGCAAAAGTTACCTGTGTTAAACATGACACCTGAAATCTAAGCAAACTCTCATTCAGTTGAACGTCTTTTGTGAAGCACACTCCAGAACCATCACCCATGAGTGAGTGGCTGTGCATGGGGACCGTGTTTTTGGGGAGGGGTAACATCGGACACAAGCTGTCTGCGGTAGAGCGCAGTACGCTGTATGCAGTGAGGAACTGCAAGCCCAAATCATCTACAGGGGCAAACGGCTGATTGCACAGTTCCATAAATCTCTTTGGTTTTCATGTTGTTTTATTTAGGCCTGCGGTTGTTGCAATCAGGCCCACGAGAGCACTGCGCAGACAGCTGTGTTAATTCTCTGTGCTTTTCAGTCATTACTCAGGACGCCAGGGGCTCGGCAGGGTGGCGTACCTTGCTGTTTTTATCTCTCCGCCCTTTTTTCTTCCATACGAGCGCCTCACAGAGCACACATTTTAATCATAGGGCTGGGGTGTCGCGTTCTGTCACCCGGAGCAACTTCCACAACGCTGGCTTATGAGCGGTGCGGAAGTCATTTTTCTTAGGTTCGGTATCTGTTTGTTTGTACTGTGCCAGTGCACCCGCTTAAATGAGCTAGTTATGAAACAGCTGGGGAGTCGGAAGTGTAGATGGCAGAAATATTTTCGTCTGAGGCTGATCTTAAGCTCTTCTCCAGAATAATCTTTCCCTCATTCTGTTCGCTGCCCTCTCTTTGATGGCTGTGTTTATGTGAAGACCATAATAGGCTAGCTATCAAGGGATAAACATTTTCCCTGCACTTATGATGGTAAAAATATATTCCTGGTACATGGGTGTTAGCAGATGTTATCATAAATATACTCTAGATGGTATGTTTTTATGGTATGTTTTTAGCCCTGGAATCCAGCAGTTTGAGGTTGGTATGGTTAGTATGCTTTGGGAGAAGCAGTATGTCCACCTCCCCCAATCTCTGATGCCTCATTTGGAGCTGAGCAGGTTGTCATCCAGCCGAACCCCCATCTGTGTTTCTGGTTATCGTGTGTGCTAATGCTAATATGCGCTCTTTATGGCGTGTGGAGGGGTTTCAGAGCAAGGCCTGAGCGGGTGTGAGCATCAACACAGCAGGGAAGCATCAGAGCCCCCCAACGCAGGGGCTCCATCACCCTGAAAAGCACACAGTCAGAACTGCTACAGGCAGACACTTTAAACATGGAGTTACCGACACTACCCTGTCACAGACAGATTACCCAACACTGCTCAAATTACAAAAGATATTCAGTATTTTGCAATTCATGAAAAAAGAATCTTTATCACTTAAATATCTATATATTTTCAAGAAGCACATCTTATAATATATAGTATTAGATAATGGTATGATTACATTATATCAGAAATTTGGTACGACAATACAAGTGAGTTGACATAATAGCGAGTGCCATCAATCATTTTGATTTGTTTCATTTTGAATCAGTAATTTTAGCCCACACTCTTTTTAAAGCACAGCCAGGATAATTATGATTTGTAATGAAGCCAGTTTTATTTTGGGTAGATTTCCAACCCAAAAATGGCGCCATTCTTCTAACCCAGGAGGATAAGCACCCTCACATTTTCGACTGCCATCCCCCCTGCCCCGGAGGTCCGCGCCCTACCAGCAACATCAGTCTCTTCAGAGTCACTGCTGGTGTTCAGCAAATCAGTGTCACAGCGGCTCCCCGTGTCCCCAGGACAACAGAGACAAATCTGCTAATTGTGCTCCTCTCTCTGAACCTCCTCAGAGCCCCAAAGTGAGCGCAATTTAGCTCCATTCGGCGGGGCCCGAGCGTGGCGCGAGGGCCAGATTGAGGAAATCAAGGTGACAGCGTGACTCCTGCACTTTCGGCCGACTCCAGCAGACTCATCTGTCTCTGTGAACGGCTCATTGGTCTTTCGCGGCGCGGGCGAGGCAAGTTCAGTATTTGCCTTTTCTTTTTTTTTTTTTTTTTTTCCTCTCTTCCTTTTGCCTGTTAATATCTAGCTGTGGGGGCTGACGGAAACAAAAGTGAGTCCTTGTCAGGGCCCCAGCCAGCGTGTAATTGAATTCTTCCGTGTTTCAAGGAGAGCGCGGGAGCGTGGCGCCGGGGAGAGGATAAACACGCGCCCGCTTCGTTTCGGGAGACAATCCCCCGCGCCGCAAAAAAAAGAAAACAACCCGGCAGCTCAGGTGCGTCTGAAATGTACAACACTAATCCCTCCCATAAAGCGCCCGTTTGCCCTGCCAGGCCGAGGAGGAAAACTTCGAGACAGAAATCCCCTGCTATTGATCCGTGAATATGCTAGGGGTCGGTAAAGTGAGAGGACTTTGTTTTCGTCCCTGGGTCATTCTCATTGATCTTAGTTTGTGCGGGTCCAGATGTTGGATATTCTAGCAGGCGGTGCTAAAAAAGCGAAACGTTCGGGCTCCAATCCCTCCGCTGCCCTTGGTGATGGAGATGTGAGGCCAGATAGCTCCATTAAACGAGAGATTAGCATCAACTTATAAACGCTGTTTAAAATGCTGAATAATTGCCAGCGTGTCAGGGTCACTTTTTATAAACGTCTCGCCCGAATCAATACAAGCCTCGTTAAAAAAACCACGCACGCCTCGGCTCGGCCGTCAAATTTGCGCAGTGGATATTTTCGTATAATAATTATTTGCATAGAGATAGAATAACATGGAGGGGGAAAAAAACTGTCCTTCTGTGTTTACCTCAGAGACTGTTTGCTATTCAGAGGAATATTTTGATAGCATCAACATAATAAAGAGGGTTCTCTGTAGGCAAGAGAACGCTAGGCTAGTATCACTGGGGAGCAGCCTCATGTCCTTGTTACGTCAATGGCCTTTTTAATTGCGAAAAAATACCATTTGTTGCGATGCTAGTGACTGCGTGACAGATGTAGGAAGACGCCGCGCGCTGCTCAGATCTTTGGGAAGAGTCTTTGAGTGTATTGTTTTTCATGTTTTTTCGTCTCCGGCTACTTCATTTTCTCTGTATAATCCATCTAGTCTTATCGCAGTGGGGGCTTGTGATCCTGTCATTCCTATGGAACAAGTTTTCGCGTCCCCGGGGGGAGCCGGATACACAGTCAAAGGGAAAATGAGATTGTGCTTTCCAGGCTGGGTCTGGGCGTGACAAGCATCAGTCTACCCGAGGTGGCGATAACAGCCCGGCACACTGAAGGCGGTCCCGGGAGAGAGGTCATTTCTGTGCCCAACACGCAAGGGACACACCCTATTTTAATGAACCGTGGAATGACGCAAAGATGGTTTTTTTCCCACAATGCACAACTTACTGTGTTTGTCATAGGGGTGGCAGCATAGCAGAGTGGTAAGGAGCAGGGCTGTTGTCCGTTCGATTTCGCTGGGGCACTGCTGTTCCTAACCCTGGACTAGATACTTAAACCAGAATTGGCCAGCTGTATAAATGGACAACGTGTAAAAATTGTAACCTGTGTAAGTCACTCTGGATAAGAGCGTCTCCTAAATGACAATAATGTAACGTAATGTCATATGCATTAGCAAAGATATTGTGCAGGCGCTGAAAGAACCCAACCTTGGTTTCATTTTTTAGAGTTAAGGACAAACACTCTCTCCCTCTGCAGTTGGGCTCAGCGGAGGTTGGAGCGGCTGGTGTCTTTAAACAGGGGCGGGGGGGAGGGAGGGTGGAAATTATCTTAATAACAAATGAAAGGATTTGGCTTACCTTCAGCACACCTGCTGCTGAGTGAATTACACATAATGAAAGGCACGTATCCCGTGTAATCTCATTAAGCAGATCACCTTCCGATGGGCGAGGAGTCGGGCCGAGGCGTTCAGCCTAACCATCACGGCACTTACCTCCGAGGGATGAATTCAGGCAACACATTCAATCGTTTTCCCTTGCTTTCTCTTTTTCTCTGCATTTTTTTTTAAATTAATTTTAATTTTAGAGAAAACTGAACTTGATGATGTGATCTGATGATTAAATATCATCTCTGCTGCTAGCCTAACCTTTTCATACTCAGTTTTATATGTCCCTCTGGATAGGAGCATCTGCTAAATGACTCAATGTAAATGTAAGTGTCCAAAAAATGTCTCGGTTTCAAACTCTAAGTTATGGATAAAAAGGCACAGCTGTTATATTGGATTCTTCATGTGTTTTTAATGCAGTGCTTGTTGTACTATACAGTGCAATGTGTGTACCATCATTGCAACATTGGCTCATTTGATGTTGCCTTATGACTCAAGTCACTCTGGGTAAGAGCATCAGCTAAATGACTAGATGTAAATGTCTAGGATTTGTCCTTGCCTAATGAACAGGGATCAGGTTTTTTGGAACCCCCCCCCCCCCGTCCCGTGGAGCGGCACGCAGGGGGTCCCGGAACGCCGCCGCAGGATCACGCTTCAGTCCACTCCCGCCCGCCCGCTCCCGCCGCGTTAATTTCGGCAACTGTTGCTTGGCAACAGCATGCCACGGCACCCTGCCATGAGCTTTAACGTCTATACTGAGGTGAGGCCAGCCTCCCTGGCTGCAGATAGAAAGAAAGAAAAAAAAACAACAAAAACAAAAGCAGAAAAAGGCTCGGGGAAGAGGGCCCTGCTCAGAAAGTAGCCGCCTGTAATTTATCTAAGGTTTTGGTGATCCATATATTCTGTTCCAGGAGCAGCGAAGCATTAAATTGCTTTCCTCTGGGAGCGGGTCGCATTCGGGGGTCGGCAAAGCAGGACGATTTCAGCGGGGCCACTCTGGCTCCTCTCCGAGGACGTTTCTATGGGGATCTGTTTCTACGGGTACCGCCGCTAATTAGGGATGCTGGTTCACAGGCGGAGGATGCCTCGCCGAAACGTATTTCCGAGCTGTCGGGGGGTTAGGGGTCGTCAGGCAGAGTGGGGGGGGGGGAACGCTGTCTCTCAGCAGAACCAGCCTGTGTGTGTGTGTGTGTGTGTATGTGTGTTACTGAATGAAAACAGTTGTCTAAGTAATCTGGGATGCACTGCCCTCTCCGTGAAGAGCATCCACACAGTGACACAGAGGCAGGGGAACAGCTGGGCTGCGGCTAGAGGGGACAGCCAGATAAAGAGCAGCGACCCTCTCTCAGTCAGTGACTGACTGACTCATGCACACACTAAGGGACTCCTAGTACTAATGGCGCCAAAGGGTGAAAATGCCAGCAAAGTAATCACAGGCAATGAGAAAAGTGCCAGTTAAATTTTCCTTATTTATGTTTCTTGCTTTTTACTTTCCATTCTGTCAGATAAAATTACTGTATCAATTCATTTATTTATTTATCAGATTATAGTACAATATAGCACTTTCAAAATATATTAGTATAATAAATAAACTCATTGAAATAGATTTGATTAAACAGACACAATTTAAAAACAGACGAGTGGAATGCTGTATTACTGCACATCTTTTTATATAGCCAGTTATATATAATATATATATAGTTCTTCCAGTTAATAATAATACTATCAATGTACTGAATATACCCGGTGGCTTTTAACAATGCAAAGCCTATCCCGGCAAAGTAACTGCAGCTCCACCCAGCTCCAGCGCCCATCCGGGTGAACAGGGCTGCTTCCTTTCTCAGGTATGACACGCCCCTGTACACAAAGCACCAATCAGCTTCCATTCCTCATGCTAAGTGGGAGGACAGAAGGAGCCAACTGAGATGCAGTTTAATAGCATGTAGGTCATTGCACCCCATAATTAGCTGGACTGCCACAAATTCGCACAAGAGAACAAAGCAGTCATTAATAGATAAAATCTGGCTCCCATACAATGCCTCCTGTAATGGATTCAATCTGTAAACCCAATGTTCAATCTTCTGTTCACTGAGAGCCAGAGAGTGCGGTTCTCATTAATAACGCCATTACTATCTCTGTAATAACGCTGTTATATCTCATTAATTAGGCTGCAATATTCTCGATTACGCTATTATGGTAGGAGAAGCTATTTGGCTTCTTTTTTTTTCGGTTGTAATGAACAGGATCCGTATCTCGCACAAAGTCATTTCAAACCGACTGCCGTCAGCAGCAGCAGCAGCAGCGCCACAATCGCACAGATCTCATTTCCACTCGGGGCCGGAGAGCCCCCGGTCCTCTTTAAGCTAATTTAATTACACTTAAGAAGGATGGCAATCAAATAAGGAAACGCGGCGCTCAGCATACACAAAGTATCTTTGCATCGGAGTCAATTTGCGGGAATTAGCCGAGGTGAAAGGGGCCGCGATTAGCGGATAGAGGAGGGCCGAGGTTGCGCTTACAGGGCTCCCCCGAAGCCGTATTCTCCCTTGTGAGGCCTGCAGGCTCGCATCAAACGGTGGGCGGCTGGCCCTGAGTGAGCCCCAGGACAGCCCAGCCAGGCAGCTCCAAGCCCAGGGTGTCTCTCACTCACTGAGTGCACAGTACGAATTTATCGAAACTTACCTTGGACCCTACATCAAAAATGTTGTCATTAACAGCTCTAGAGATATTCACTTCCTCTTAATAGAGGCGATCTGCAAGAGAATGAGTTTATAAAGATGTCTTAAGGTAAAATTAAGATCCATGGATAAAATAGTATAAAATACATGGTTTAAAATAGACCCGGTGCTGTATCTTCGCTTTGTATCTTCTTGATTCCCCAGGGGCGGCACAGAAAATAATTGACGGGGGTCAGACTTGCTTGAACAAGAACTGCTCTGTTCCAGGCTAGATTTGTGGAAGACACTTGCTGTAATGCGTGTGTACAAGTATGGCTGCTGGCCACTTTTCTTTAGACTATACCGCAAGTAAAAGAACCTCAATTTGCTTACATGAAAAGTACTTATCCTTTGGCATTTTCCTTTGGTAATCTATTGCAGTTTTGTTGTTCTGTGTAAATTGTTCCTTTTCTATTAAGATTATGGACAGTGGGGTGTTGGTGCTGTTGTCTTCAAGGCTGTAATTTCACAGAAAATTCTAGTAGCTCTGAGCAGTGACACTCTCACAGTAGTTTTACTTCCTGTTTGAATTTCTTCCAATCAATGTGAGGGACGCAGGTGAAGGAGAGGTGAGACACTGTTGATGTTCCTTCTCTTGTTTCTGTGTCCCTTTGGGGATGAAGTCAAAGGTTACACGAAGGTAAATGTGATATGACATGGGTATGTGTCACGCACAATAGCATGATGTCTTTCCATGGAGGAAGGAATGACCTTGGCCTGTTGAGGGTAGCCAGCTAGATCCTCAAGGAATTTTTTTTTTTTTTTTGCAGAATGCCAAGCCACTATGATGCGCATGCAGTGATTTGTGTAAATATTATGTGAATAAAGTGTATTTAAGAGTTATATAAATAGTTCTGTCTCTGAATAGAGAATAATTTACCCGTACGAGGATGTGTGCACACATTTCATATCTGTAATTACCACAGTGTTTCAGTTGTAACCGTCTATGATTTAGATTTATAGCAGTGCCCTGTATGTATTTACTGCGCTTCTCCACAGAGAATTGGCCTATTTTTAAATCGAGTGTTTAGATTCCTTACATTAAATGTAAATGTGGTATGGTAATTTCCGCCCATATAACAATGAAGCAAATTTATTATTCCCCACTTATACTTGATATTCCTTTTGTGTGCAAAGCAACTGGTTCCCCAGCTTATAAATGGAGCCCACAACGGTTTTGTAAGGATTGCGGTTCCAGGACAAGGGTAGGCAATAGAATCTCATCCATTGTTTAACACAATATTATCAGCACGGCATTCCAGTGTTAACTCATATTATCTGACTATTGGGATTCTGGGGGATTGTGGCTGCCATTAACATTCTTTCTGTTTGTAGTGGCGATGAGTTTATCAGCGTGTTTGGGTCTGCTTTCCAAAGCCTCTGTTCAAACTCTTTTATCGCTAATCTTTTTAGGGGTTTTCTGCCAGCCTCTAACAAACGCCCACTCTTGCCAAAATATGTTGCTTTTGTAATCTTGTTTTTCCACCGGTTCTGACACCACAAGCACTGTTTTTTGGGTTGTTTTTTTTTTAAAAAAAATGTTATGAAATCATCATGTATTTCTCCTACAGTGGGGGGTTCTGAAATGAGTTCTATAAAGAGTGTATTTGGATTGAGATAATAATAATAAGAAGAAGAATATCCATAAATGTTTTATCAGTTTTACTCTGTCGGGGAAAAAACAGATAGCTAATTGGTGTTTTTTTTCCATGAATTATGGTTCATAAAACCATCTGTCTGTGGAAAACCACAGCAGCTGAAATAAAGGTGAGGGTAAAGGCAGGACAGAGAGAGAGAGAGAGATGTCTGAACCTTAAATGAATGTCGCCGCTGAAGACGGCGAGGTGACAGTCCCCCATGACTAACGATTCCGCTCAGCCGCTGTGGGCGTGTGGCAACCCGGAGCCCGGCTACACGGTGACACTCGGCGTTTCCGTGGGCCGCCGGGCGCTCGGAACTCGGCGAGAGCGTGGGGGGAACGGGGGAGGCAGTCGGGAGAATGTGCGCTTCTGTGAAATCTGTGCATTAGGTGTTGTCAGACATGTCTGGCACTTCAAGAGGCCTCGGCACTTAGGACTCAAAGCTAAGCCTCTGCCTCTCTCTCGTAGCCTGTAGTGCTTTCATTCTGCAGAAGAGACGTGTCTATTACTTTTCGAGGAGCTCTCCACAGACCAAATATACTGCAGCCGGAGAGGTGTAAACAGGAGCTCCAGAGGCTCATGCATACCAGTCTTCGGAAAGGAGCTCTCTTGGGTTTGCCTTTATGCAGTGACTATACATCTGACAGTGAACCCCAGTCCAGGCTTTCTGGCTGGATGATTTACACAACCCTTAAAAACAGAGTTATTTTTCTCTGGGTGCACCTGGTTTTGGCTCAATGCTTTGAGCTCAGATAGCTAGCTAACTACTGGACATCTTTGCAGGTAGCGTTCATGTGACATCCACGGTGCATTGCAAGCTGCTGAGACAGTGGCGAATCGCATTAATCATCCAGCTGTCAATCATGTAAATCATCCAATCAGCACAGGCACTAGGCGGGGGCCTATGGAGCTTGCCATCCATTGTCCCTGCTGCTGCTGAGGCGTTGCATGTAACATGACGGCTCTAATGGCAGGGCCAAAGTTTGACCACTGCCTGTGCTTTTAGAGAAAAATGCCAGGTTTTCTGAGAGCTATTTTCTAAGTGCTATTACATGTGTTTCAGCTGTTTTGCTTAAAACAGACACGGTGACTCGGTGTACCTCTGGTGTATCATTTGTGATCTGATTGCACTTCAAGTGCTTTGTTACAGCTCTGGAAATTGGTATCGCAGGACGTGCATTGTTTGCCCAATAGGTTAAGGCACTTTAAGCAGGAAAATGGTTTAGTTCGCTGTCACAGACGCCGCAGGGCTCAGAGAAGGTGCATTTTTTGAAGACGTTTTGAGGAGGGGGACGAAGCAGCGCCGTCTCAGCCGGGAGCACACCCACCATTGCCGAGCACCCTTTGGTCCTGCCAGTGATACGCATTCATTGGCTCGTTGTGAGCAGATTTTCATCGCCTTTCGCTCCCCTGGGAAATCCCCCAGCGTGCAATTTACCCTGTGGTGAACGTATAATTCATGAGTTGTTTCCTTTACTCCTCTTCAGTCCATAGATTCAGTTTCTGACTGTTTTCATCTCATCTTCTCTCATCTTTACACAATAAGGGAGAGATGGGTAGATCATATTTATATATATATATATATATATATATATATATATATATATATATATATATATATATATATATTTGTGTGTGTGCAAAAAGAGATAGACTATCATGGTCCTGGATGGAAGACAGACAGGTAATATTAGTGTTTTAATGGCTCACCTCTAAAGGTGGCAAACATATTTATCAGTGCTGAAGCAGCCAGCCGGCCTCTGTTACAGATGACCTTCACAGAGGGCTCCAAAGAGGATAGTGTTACAAAGCATCGACCCATCCTAGCTATGAGGTTTTCAGTGTGCGGGGACGGTCAACCCCCCTTCCCATTCTCTCTTTCTCACACATCAGGAGGCCGCCCGAGTTTTGCCACTGCGTGCTCCCTGTTCGGTTTTACTTTACTGGCAAAATAGCACAAGGATCAAATATATTACTGCTGTTATGATTGTTGTTGGTATTTTGATGATCATTTGTCTGACATCTCTGAGATAGCACATTAACTACCCAGAGTGCACACTTTGAGCAATTCTTGTCTGTGACATCTCTGAGATAGCACATTAACTACCCAGAGTGAACCATTTGAGTGATTCTCGTGTCTGACATTTTGAGATAATACATAACTACCTTGAGTGAACGTTTTGATTGATTTCTATCTGTGACATTTTTGAAATAAAACATTAACTATGTAGAGTGAACACTTTTCTTAGGCAGTCTCTACATAAAGCTATGCAAGCGTTTTACAAATGCTGGTCTGAAATGCCACGGCTGTGGCATTTCCTCCTTAACTTATAGTCACATACAGTATTTTAGCAAGTGTGACTTTTGCCTATACTTATACATCATCAGGAGGATCAACACAAAATGTCAGAATAAAGCAATAATTTGTAACCCTGTTTTAATTTTACAGTGAACACCTTTGCTAACTGCTGTTTTGAGGTATTACAGATATTTTCTGAAATATCCTTGCTTGTAATATCCCAGCTTGTATCCCTTTCTTCCTAAAATCAGACCAGAGTCATACCGGCCAAACATTTATTCTCCCTTATAGTTTCATGGACACTCCCCTTGTGAAGCTAGTGGTGCATCAGACACAAGCTGTTTCACAGTGATATTGGTCGTTTTGACAAAGGGTTGCTTTTAAGCCCACCTTAGACCCTGTATATTAGAATTTTCTACTACTTCTCAGTTCATGCTCCCAGACAAACTGGGTATGTGCCTTTAAGTTTAGCCCTCACAACTGCAGACTCTGTGTTTATATTTTGCGATGTACAGTATAAAGTCCACGACATTCAATAGCTGACTTCATGAATACTGTATTATGTTAAACTAGGTTGTACCGCCATGGTAGGAGAATTGCAGGATGCAGCAAAAAAATGACACCGCCGTGGTATCTTCTTTACAACGCTGCTCTGGCTTTTAACTGAGGTACAGTGATTTCCCCCACAGGTCCTTAAGCCAAACTACAAAGGCTGGTTCATTTGCAAAAATGTGATTATATCTCACATAAGTCAAACAGATCCCCTTTTAACAGCTTGACAGTTTCTTTGCCCTACAGAAGCTTAGAGTATTGATGCAGAGAACAAAAATTATTGTAAGCACTGACCCTTTTGTTCATGGCGCCAGCAAGAAAGTTGCTGAGTGAGTGCTTTACCCTGAACTCGTTTGGTTTGGAAATTTCAGCACATCAGTGACTGGCCAGCACAAAGGCGCTGTTTCTCTCTTTGCTCTTTCGCTGTTGACTGCTAAAACTACACGCTCTTCAAACCCACACTCAGCCTACTGTATGTCTGTCATACAAGCAAAATGACTTCATTATTAAACACACAGGACACATTATTTAGTCACTGTTGTAACATCAGCTATTGGTGCTCAGACAGAACAAATGTTAAAAGATGAACATTTGAGATGTACATTTTAGAACTGTATTTTAAAATATCATCACCTGTTTTCTTAACAGTTAACCCTGTAAGCCTTTAGATGGAATATTAGCCAGTGTGGCCTCGTTTGTAGTTGTCTTGTGTGTGTAGTGATTCTGTTTAAGTATTCGTCTTGTTTAAGGATTCCTGTTTGTGAAGAATATTCCCTAGCCACTGGCAACATACTACCTCTCAGCGATCAGTACACTGTTTATGAACGCACCTGCATCTATATTGTGAATGCTCTGTTTCAAAAGGCATATCCATTATTCTGTCAGTGTTGAATACTGGGTATAAATTGCTCTTCCAATGCAGTTCACGGTAGTCTGCAGAAACGGATTACGTTTCCCGTCGATACCCTCTCAGGTGTCAGGCACGGGAGACACGTTAAATCTGAAACGAAGCCCGGACCGTCGCAAATTTCAGAGTGCATCATCTGCTCTCCTCCGTCCCCCCGGTTGTTACGGTTTCACCGTAGGTTGTAAGGGTCCCCTCGAACGGAACCTGCAGTCGCGTGTCGCGCACGGGGAAACCGTTAAAAAGAAACACGCTCACCTTCTTCCGCCCGTCGGAAAACGAAAGGCGACAGCTGCTGAGCAGCACGGGGGACGAAAATACCCCCGCGTTTACGCGCGATGATGATCATTACGGCGATAAGCAGTGACACGGGGCGCTGCTGTCTGCTGCGCGCTGATTAAAGGTGCGCCCGCACCTCGCTTCGCCTCTCCACTCCGCACATTTGCATGCGGTGAGAGCCGCGCGGAACAGTGCGGAATGCGGGGACTCGACTTTTTAATCAGCGCTAGATTCAAAATGTGACTAATGAGATTTGGCTGTTAGCCTCTTAATTGTCAGCCGGGCTTTTTTTTTTGGCAATATTTGATGTTTTTTCTGCCAAAGCTGATATACATATTCCATCTTTTCCTCTGCATAATTAACACTTGGACTGTATGACTATGGCGTGATCATAGCTTTACCTCTGTATCTCTTCGTTCTGTTATTCACACATTTAGACTGTATGATCATGGTATTTTATGGAACCTTGTAGGTTTGCAGGTTCAAATCCTAAATAGTGTACTGCCCTGTTCAAAGTATTCAACCCAGATCGTTTCAGTGATTATTCAGCTGTATACATTACTAATATGCAAAAACGATCATGAAATTATCGATGGAAATGAATTTTATGCAGAAAAGGCTAAATTTGGGACTGCCTGCTGTGTGGATCATGTCTCTATTGCTGACTAATGGCATAATCTAAACTGTTGAGGAGGAGTCTGAAGTATGAGGTGCCATTTTTCAAGAGCTGGAAATGTAACAGTTCATCGCTGTTGTTCTTCCTGCTCTGGGTAACTGAACAAAACAACAGTGGCGGCCGCCAGAGCCCAGGTCACAATGGCTGTGTCTGCTGTTGCTCTTGTTGTTTTCTTGTAGTAAGAATGAATAAGTAAAATAAATCACATTTGACGGATGCTCCTTTTTCATTTTCGGTATCGAGACGGTATCGATCTTTAAAGAGATCGTGCGTCCCCGGGGGCAGCAATGAACTCAAAAGCAGAACGAGCGAAAGCAACGGAGTGCCCGAACAACGAATGTACGCTTTCTGAACCAGCAGCGTTAATGGTGTCTGCGGACAGACCGGGAGCAGGGAAACTGCGCCTCAGCTTCTGAGGTCACTTATTCTAAAACGCTGCTGCACAAAAACCAGAGCCGTCTTCCAGGTCCACGGTAATATTCCCGAAAACAAAGAACTCAGCACTTTCCCATCTTTGCAGCCATCAAGGGACGTGATGCAAGTACGATATTAATGGAACGAAAGCCATCTCCAGACACCGTCCAGAATGTCAGAGAAGAAAAGAGATTTGAAGATAATGTGACACGGCATACGTATATATTGTGTAGTTTAGCCGCTGCAAGCATACTTGCGTGACAAAGGCGATGACGGTCGCACATTTGCTTGAAGGAAACAACCTATTATATCTGTTTATGTCGCATGCTAACAGTGCCTTTCAGAATTATGTCGGCATCTGGTTTTCTGAGGCAATTTTCACATCCAGTGCCAAAAATCCTTCCATAATTTTGCCCGCACGTGTGAACCACACAGAGACGTGTCCCCAAAGATGGGAATCGTATTATTTGGTCAGATGAGAGCACCGTAATGGCTTCACAGAAACGGACGCACGAGCGGCTTCCCTGTGAAGTGTAATAATTGAACTGAGTGGTTTAAATGTCACAGTGCTGGGAGTAAGCACTCGTAGATAATAAAGGCTTTTGACAGAGGTTCTAGATTAATTGCTTTAATAAGTACCTCCTTGCTGGAACGGCGGCTCTTTTTGGGGGCCAAATGGCCAAATGGGAGCCCGGGCGCGCACGTGTGGGTGCAGGTGAAGCCGTTGCCCCTCCCCAGCCGTACACCACCCGGGCTCTGAGCAATGGCGGCACGAACTTATCAGCCCCCCCCCACCAGACAACACTTTGCAGTAACAGATTGGGGAGTGAGCGGTGAGAGCTCAGGATTAAAGATGCTATCGGCGAGCCTGGATAGGTGTTGCCTGTCTGCAAGGAACGATGGGGGAGATTAGGAGCGGAGCCCAGGTGCCGGGGACGCCGAGATGCGGTGCAGGCCGCTTGGTGATGCATCACAGAGTAAGGTGTGGGGGGGGGGGGGGGGGGGGATTGTATGATTGAGATGGCGATGAGGGCCCTGGCGGTGCACGGAGCCCCGCTCCGGCTGTTCGGAGACGCGGCGAAGGCCGGGGGAAAGTCCTAAACGCTCCGACGCCTTCGGCTTTTCGCGAGAGAGAAGTGGGGAGCGGCTCAGGCGAGCGTGTCAGCGGGACCGCGGAGGAGAATGCTAAGCAGCGCGGTGCTCCGTTCGTGGGCGCGCCGAGCACCTGCCGAAGACCTTTCTTTATTACACCTCTGCTTTATAACTCTCCCGTGCAGTGGAGCAGGAGGCAGTGTGCTCAGACTTAATAGCATGTTACATAACATGTGTTTTTGCACCTTGCTCCATGTGTTTGCCGCCACCCTATGCTAGCGATTGGGGAAATGCTCAGATTAATCTGTACTCATTGCTCTGTCAATGATTGGGCCATACATTTTAATGGCAGGAGCTGCACTGGAAGTCTCTGAATGTTCTCAACACATTCTATCATTTTACAGATTATAAAAATACATCCCCCTTAATCAGATGCGCTCAAAGATCATTTAGAGATGTTAAGATTAAGAGGACACATTTATCCCGAAGCGAGAGCAGTGTGGTAATACACACAACACTTTCATTACTTGCTCCTTGATGCAAAGTCTGCATATGGTTTGTAGGAGGTAATCTTCACTCTTAACCTTTTCCATATTCATATCTATTAGTGGTTGCTGATCACAGCATTACGCTCAACATCTAATAACTATTCAGCACATTAAATAAATCTGGTGAGGACACGGCATTAACTAATGGAGATGAGATGTTTGCATGTAATGGGCGATGGCAGCTTTTGCATCCCGGAGAGTCCCAGTCCTGCAGGGTTGCTGGGTCTCCCTGAATGGTGAGTACATCCTCACCCGCATTCACTGTGCCAGATAATTGATCCAATTAGGTAGTAGTAGTTTCAGGTGGAATAAACACCAGAAGCAGCTCCATGACTTCAGGAGCAGGCGAGTACTGCTGAATGGCTGCGTTTCCTCTCGGGGGTTGTGTTGCTGAAGATAAAGTATCCCTGAGGCTGCCAGCTCACTCAAAAATCATGCTGCTCATTTTGATCCATTGAGTTAAAAAACAGCATGAGGAGTTACATACATGTAACAACACTCTTTTGTGATAAGACAGATATATCAGAAACGTAAATATTCTTTTCTTTTGCCAGCCTGATAACCACTGGTAACCACTGGTGTACCACACAAACCTAACCCTAACCCTAGCCCGGACCTCAGAAACATGTAGCCTTTACTGTTTAGTAAGATGGTTTTTCACCATAAATATTCACTACCATCCTTTTCTGAATGCACTTCTATTTTACTTCATTTTAAATGATTTCATTTTTTATGACAATTGGGCCTACGTGGTGTCAGCCTTTGATAATGCATTTAAACACTTAAGATATTCACTGGATCTCTGGCAATGACTCCTAAAGCCTCCTCCGCGTAATGTTAAGTTGATCTTGTATTACACATGTAACGTACACACCCGACAGCAGGCATGAATAATGGATGAGCGCTATTCTATTCGAGTAGCACCGTCTGCGCAGTCTGTGAGGGAGAACGCTCCTTTTTTTAATATGGTTATAAAGCGATACTCAGAATAAACAGCTCTGCCATCGCCCGGGCCGCCGCCGCACTGCCTATGTGGTCCCTTGAGCGCGGGGGCCAGTGGCAACATGATGAATGCCGTTTCAAGCGGGGTTTCTCTCGACGCTGATAAAACGGCGTCATCAAAACTCCGGACAGCCCCGTGTAAACAGATAAAGATAGTAACAGATAATGAGAAGATTTGCGTCGCATTATTTCGGTGCCAGGAAAGCTTGGCTGATGAATCACTCAAACTGGCGCCGGAGAAATAAAGCTGGATTACAAATGCGGCTCGTAATGATGTTTTTATTTTCGGGCCTCGCTAATGAGGGAAGCCATTAGACCCAAAATGGTGTGTGAAAATAAGCTGGGGAATGGAAAGAGGATGCTAAAGCAAGAACGTACAAAATCATAACCTTCATCTCATAACAACTTTGTATAATAAAAGGTGAAAGGTATCATGCATATTTAGGAAAAAAGGGGTTTTAAAAAGAGATTCTGGGACATAGGGATAAAGAGAAGAGACCTGTGAGAAAACACACTGAGATTTTCTAATACTATTTGGTAGGAGCAACTGAGTTGAGTGCTCGAGCAACATAATCACCCTGATGTTCATTTTCAAATACGCGCTGATTTTTTTTCCGAGAAAATGGCAAATGAATTTGAAGTCCCCAATTAGACCGACGCATTGAATGATAATTGTGAGGTGAACCGCTGCTGATTTTTCGAGAGCGGGCTTGAACAGGTGGCACTTTTAGCAGCACTTGGGTGACGAAGCCGGGAGAGCAGAACCTCGCGGACCCGCGTTAGATGGAAAATCGACTCACCCTCTCGCTTAAAGCAAAACAAACAGGCGGGCAATTTAACAGATTTACGTGGGAAGGTTCGTCCCGCCTTGCCTGCCGCTCGCTATGAAAAGTCATTCCGGTACCGACGGAGAGTGATGAATGTGATCATTAAGTAAACGCTCATTTGATTGAAAATGACTTGCATTCACGCGGCGGCTAAACAGAGATGAGCCGCGGCCCGGGATGTAAATTCCCGTCTTTCTTCCCGCTCACTCGCGCGGTGGGTGTCACTTGAAACACCGTTGGGCTTTTTCTTTTTTAAACGCATAACGGGTCGCTTTAGAGATGCTACCAGTGTCTGGAGAGGCAGGATCAAGGCTATGGATGTAATGCTGTCTCGCTGAAAAAGGGACTCATGGGAAGATACCCTCCGGGCATCGAGAACTTCATTGTCTTTTTAACTGTGCACGCAAGGTCTGCTGGGAAGGAACTGCACAAGGATAGACAGGTGAAGCTGAAAATTATGAAGAGACAGCATTACCACAAATAAGAATATAAGTGCTGCAATTTGCTGATCTCCTGCGTGGTGTGGCGTGGTGTGATTATTTATGCGATCAATAAGGGTCATTTCCCACAGGGACATTTTCGGATATGTCAGCGGCTCTTTCTAAGCAAAAGCGTCAAGTGTAAAATTGCTAAATTAATTATCAGCTCAGTTTGACGAATATCCATCTGGAGACATTTAAAGCGTTTGGATGATCATTGTGGATGCTGTTGGCGTTAACTCAGGTGTTCTAATTTGTTTGAATGAAGGTAAAAGGCCCCCCCACTGTGCCGCTTCTTGTTGGTGAATACATTCGCACGGTTCCCTGTTTGCCAGCATCAGGCGGGTGTTCAGTGAGATCTGTCTCTGCGGCCAATTCCTAGGTAACAAAATTACAAATAAACTTAAAGGAGCGAGCGAGAGAGAAGAAAAATCAATAGAAAGCATCTCCGAGAATGATGGACTGGCACTTCAATGGAAAATCAATGGCTCCCCTGCACCAGGTCCCACACTGTATCTATGACTGATCCCCCCCCCCCCCCTCCCGCATTCACTGACCTTATCATTCTCGCGTTGGCTGCGCCGTAAAGAGCAGCATTGGATTTACTTCTCTCTGCTTGTAATGTAACGGCCGGTTGACCAAAGGTGCCCCTCCGCGGTCTTTCATTACGTCTATTTACGGTTGTGTTTCTTTCTTCTCTTCTCCTCCCTAAGACGGGAAGATGAGCGCGGGCCCGGCCTCTCCGGAGAACGCCCGCCGATAATGGCCCTTCGGATGACTGACGCGTGTAAGTGCTTCCGGACGCTTTTACATTCGCTGTGGTTTCCACCCTCCACAATGCATGTTTGTTTCCGTTAGTCACCGCAGAGCAGCTTACGTGTTGGGTTTACATTTACATTTGGCAGACGCTTTCATCCAAAGCGACTTACATAGGTTACAGTTCTTTACAATGTTATCCATTTATACAGCTGGACATTTACTGAGGCAACTGTGGGTTAAGTACCTTGCCCAAGGGTACAGCAGCAGTGTCCCAGCGGGGATTGAACCGGCAACCTTTCGGTTACGAGTCCTGCTCCTTAACCACTATACTACACTGGGTTTCTTTATGATGGACCGTGACTTGCACATTGGTAGGTGAGACATCTGTCAAGATTCCGGATGGCGAGGCATATCCCATACCTAAACAGTACAGGGAGTACAGCCCTTTCGGGGTGTCCCACAGAAATAACCACAGTGACCATTACATTACATCGTTGGCATTTTAGGTTACAGTTTTTTTTTATATGTTACCCATTTAGCATTCAGCTGGACTGAGACAATTCTGGGTTAAGTACCTTCCCCAAGGGTACAACAGCAGTGCCCCAGCGAGGAATCAAACCAGCAACATTTCGTTTTCACTGCCTGCTCCTTACCATTATGCTACTCTGCCACCCCGGTAATAAGATCTAAGTCCTGATAAACCTTTACTTCCCTGTCATCTAACTTCATTTCAGTGGCAACACATCACAAACCCAACAGTAATTTAGTCGCATTCAGTCTGTAGGTGCATCTTTTCACTTTAGCCACTTGCAAGTTTGCTGCCTCCTTAATCTTGCAAACTGTTATTGGCAGTATTACAGGTAATATTATCGCTGTGATAGAAAGGCCACAAATTGCTCTGCTGTGTGATTGGTAAAAACTGACGTAATAAAACATAAACTGTGCTCCATTAAAATTGTTTATATGGTTTTATAGGCTTGTCACTGTCAGGTGAAAATCAGGTGTTAATGCAGCACCTTTATCTGCAAACACAGATGTATTTTCTGTTGTTTGGAAACCTCAAAACAGTCTCTGCACAATTTCACTGCATGTCTCGTTCTACACATTTACCCATCATTCATTTCATTCAATGTGCGTATGCAGTCTGTGTATATATGCTTGGCTGGTGTTTCCCCCATTCATCTGCATATCATTTTAACACATAGTGTACACCGCAAAAATACAATATATCTGCAAGAAAAATGCTTTCAGCATACAAAATAGGCAGTTAATTAAGGTTTTATTTTGGACTGAATCAATGTTATGATTGCAGGGGTTACATTGTTTGTTGACTGCTTTCATTATTATGTATATTCATTTCATATTCATCATTATTCAGGATGGGAAATTGCAAGTTGCAAATTGCAAAAAACTGAGATGTATTGATATGTGCATTGTTGATTTGGCTATACACAGACTCATTATGACTCATGAACAATTCATATGCATGTGCAACAGCTTCAACAGAGATGCTATTTGGGAGTATACAGTCTGCCAGAGCTTCTTATTTTCCCATTCTTAACATTCACTTTAGACACCTAAGATGGGAACTGATAACTTGTCAGTCTGAATTTTTAAAGTTTATTTCATCTACATAAATGCGTTTTTATTTTTTTATTATTACATGTAGCCCTGCTTTTCTTTCTCTAAGAGCTGTATTTAGAACATTAACAGAGTGCATCAGCTGCACTAAAGTGATGTACTCAGTTGTGGTTTTCAGGAAGGCAGTGGCCAGCTGCTAATTGAATAGATGTTTCCACCTTTAAAATTTATTTTACGCCTTTCTGAAGTGCCACTCTGGATGCTGATGGTTTAAAACAAACCTGCCAGCTAGTCGGGCCCCGTCTAGTTCAACATTTCACTCTGCAGATAATTTTGCTGAAGGGTTGCTTTTTTAAAAGGATTGGATTCCGTTCATCAATAGCCACAGAAAACACTCATATTCAATTATTTTATCTAGGTATGCGCTAAACTTTGTCGAGGGCGCTCATAAAGATGTGCATTACGTTTCACAATCAGAAAATGTGTGTCACTCAAAGTGATCCCGCGGAGTGTTCTAGGGATGACGTTAGCGGGTTTCGCTGTGGCGCAGACTGTCAGATTTACGGCTCGTCTCGTCACGACCGCTCTGCCTCAGCCCATGACGGGGTAAATCTCTCACAGCTTCCTCCGCCGAGGCTCTGAGACGGCTGTCAGCTGCGGTCTGAAATAAAGTGCGCGCGATGACATCAGATGCTGGTACCCCCTGGGGGCTCTCCGAACTGGGATGCTGGTGACGGAAGAGGACTATTCACAAGCCCAAGTGCAGCTCTGACAGTCATAGTCCCATTCTCCTATTATCCTCCCCCAAGTGCTTGCCACTTTGCTTGCACTTAAAGCTAAAGGCCTGTTTAAAAATGTTAGAAGGGATTTAACGCATACATTACACGTAACACATAACACATACCACAGACTACTACTTAGTAGTGTAGGCTTGGGGTATAAAACAGTTAAAAGTGCAAATAAAGTGCGAACAGGCAATAAGATTATTAGTCGCGCACCACTTTTGTCAGGGGATGACTACACTTAATTTAACTGTAAATACAAATCTTATAGCTTGACATTCATTCAAAAAGAGAAATCTGAGGATAATAGGATCATTTCTAGATGATTTCACACTCTTGCATGAGAAGCTTGTGGTGATGGGATCACTGAAGGGCCAGTATTCTTTGATTCATGCAGTGTGGGAATGGGATAGTTTTAACGTTTTTAAAACTACTCCGCTCTGTAGAATCCCTTTATGCCCTTTATGGATCCCCGGTTTCGAATGTATGATTGTAGACTCCGTAACTAGACTCGACTCACTGCAACAACACACTGAGGTGAGACAAATGTAGTCCCCTGCATACATCCAACAGCTGTTTTTCACACGGCGGACAACAGCGGGGCGGGCGCTCATTGGAGGATAGGTGCTGTTCCACTGGCATCATCCGGGCCACTTGTAGGGGCCTGACAAATCACGGGGTGCCTGACGGGGGTGCGACAGGGGGACCCCGACCCACCTTCCAGCCTCATCCCCGGCAGAACGAAGTCACTTTGTTGTCACTGTCGGCAAACGACACAGCCGGTTTCAAATCCTAGCGGCAGGGCTCACATCAAACGCCAGCTGAGACACTCAATACCTGAGACGGAGCTTTATACTCATACTGGCACTAATGGTTCTGAATCAGGGAGGAATCTATGAGGCCATTGTGACAGGAGTGTGGAAACACCATGGAGTGTAACAGAAGGCAGTTTCTCTCCCATTGGGGTGGCAGCTCTATAACTGTGAAGCTGAGCTTTAATTTGAAATTTTCTCTCTAGTTCACGTCAGTCTGTTTCACTACCTTCAAGTAGCCATCCACATATCCCGTATAATATCAAAAAACTCGCACAGATAGTTCATCTCCATCAAACTGTTTTCAGTGGCGGTGCACCCAATAGCTAAATCGGCCAAATCGCACAAGAGCTATACAAATAACAAATAACGAAAAATAAGGATGCTTATATCACAGCATTTACTGTCGTAAATCGTTTGGAGCAGCACTTGACTGTGAGATGACAAAGGAATTTGCTGGTCACTTTGAGCCTGCTGTCCAATCTGTTACCTAAGACTGCATCCATCAATAGCTTACTGAACCCGGTTTAAAAGTTGACGAGAGTGCGTTTCAAAAAACACAGAGTTAGCAACTCATAGGTTTCCAACCTTTCACGCACCCTGAATGAGGCAACAATATAACATGCTCATTTCTCCCTTTTTTGAGTTCTTGGCCTCATATAGAACAAGGTTTGCCTGGGGAAAGAACAAACAGGGATGGCATGAAAAATGCATGGTGTCGATTCTTCACCCGTTCCCGCCGTTTCCGCCACGGCTCGTCACCGCGGCGGCACCACGTCTCCGCTCTCTCTGCAGAAATATCAATATGGATTTAGGAGCCTCCCAGAGGCAAGGTCTTCAGCTAATTAAATCTTTAATCACTTTATACTGTTAAAAAAAGAGCAGATGATGTATGTGCGAAAGGAGGGAGGGCAGAGTAATGTTATTTAATTATTCATCTTTTTTTTTTTTTCTTCAAACAGGCTAATTGGGTTGAAGCTGCGTTATCTGCGAGAAACAACGAGGTTTATACTCGGCGTAACATTTCGCTCCATTCAGACGGCGCTCGTATTTTACAGCTGTGACATTATTTCCCTTCAGAGGAAAGGTTAGCAGAAGGAACATGGCCGCATTAACGTGTAACGAGACGAGCCATAATTATCTACCATCAGGCCGCTTTGAATTAGGCTTCGGCTCTGTGTTGATGGCAGCGGGTTTCCGCAGTCGTTTAGTACGGGGTAAGGGGAGCAGAGAGTCTGTAAGGCATGAACTCCCATGATCCTGTGTGGGTGGGGTATATTTCACTCTGTCTGACCTCTGAGCATTATAACTGCTGGGAGCTCTGGTGTAGTGGATCTCCAGTTTAGAAAGGGCTTCATGCTTGTGTGTTCTACCACAGTTAGCACTGAGGATGCTTCACAGTGGCGAGGAGATCCTGGGAAAATCTTTGCTTATGATAAGTCAGCTTTGTTCCTCTGTCCTTTCAACTAGCTCTACAAAAACACTTACGCTACAGATATTATACAACTACAGAATATTTTCAATATTTTCTAAAACAAAAAGTTTGGTCAAATTGGATGCTGGTATGGCTGAGTATGATTGGATACTGGTATGGCTGAATATGGTTTGTTGTCCTTGAGTGGAATCTTGTACATGAAATCTGTGATATATCTATTATAATACTTGTAATGTAATATAATAACACATGGTAATGCAAGGTAATGCTTGTAATGCAAGAGAACTGTAATACATTGACCAAAATGGTGCAAAGCTTGTGGCTTTACTGAAAGCTAAAAAATGGCAGCAGCTGTCTATACCTGTAGCAATGTGAGTGGGACTAATCCTTAGAGGTCTAATGCTTGGGATACCACAGATTTTCTGTGGCCTTTCTGGAGCCTTTTTCTGCCTTTAACAGACAATGAAGAGTATACATCAAAGTGACATTCAGCACTGCCCACCCCCATGCTCCCGTGTGCCCACGGCTAATGACAGGCCTTGAAACGAGTCTGTAAAGTGGTGGAGCAAAGAGCCGTGTCTCCCTCTCTCTCTCTCTCTCTGGCGATACTGTAAATCAGCCCAAAGGGCGTCTCCATCAAGACATCACAGCCATAAAGTTCCTGCCGTTAACGTGTCTGAGCCGCCGCAGCTCGGAGAAGTTCCGTCCTGTGCAACGGGGCGAGGGAAAGTGTGATGGGCAAAGATCGGACCAACTGAGCTGTTAGATCTTATAGGCGGCCTTATTATACCAAAATGCCTGATAACTCCTGTTCATTCTGTGATTGTGGATTCAGAGTGTGGATTCCAGACAGTGGGGCCAAAGATTCATCGCAAGATTTCACACTCTAAGCCCTCATTCGGTTTAAGTGCATTGTGTTTGTTCTTTGAGTATTTTCATGTGGTTCTTTTTCAGTTCCTACAAATGCCGCATTAATTCCGTAGACCCTGTGAGCAGAATTAATGAAAGCATTACACGAGCCCGTAAACACTTGTTTCTGTTAAAAGAAGTTGTTGCTCAAAGTTAAGTACAAAGTGCGCGGTGGTTGGGCCGAACAGAGGGGCCTGTTTATCCCGGTGCCAGGTTCCTCTGTGCTGTTCGCGGCCCCGCCTCACATCCCCCGGTTTGAAATCCCAGGTCGATCTGCCAATTTGCATGTGCTGCTTTGAACGCGGAGCCGCGCAGGGCCCTTATCGGGCGGCTTTACCGCCGGGGTTATCGGCCCCCCTGAGGGGCAGTGCTTCTGACCTGATTTCCGAATGCGGTGGCCCACATTTCTCTGTCCGTGCTTTCAGGAAAGCCGCAGCGATACCCCTGCTTCAGGATCCTGTCAGGTGGGAGGGGTGAGCCAAGACAACAGTACTGTCTTATACTGCAGATATGAAGGCAGATTTTTATGTTGCTTTTTTTGCAGGATTCATATACTTCTGCTGTTAATCGTTTATGAAATTTGGATGTAATCTCAAGCCTCATACCCTGCTTTTTCTGTAATTTTCCATTTTTTCCCCCACAAACATTAATAACAAATAAACCTTAAAACTGTACAAAATACAGTCACTCCTTTATGGAACAAATGTATCTGAATGTAGATTCAAAAGCAGCATAAATAAAATGAAATATCAGAGCAAATCAGAGCACCTTCAAATATAAACGTTCAAGAAGATCAGCAAAGATATGCAGTGCACCTATAGAATGCCCATCATTTCATGCATAAAGACACAGCAACGTCATCGATCCGGTCAGTATCGGAATGTAGATCACTTTTAACAAGTATTAGCCTGCACTGACTTGATCTGTTTTCATTAAGGTCATCATTACTTCGCTAATGAACAACATAAATGATTGGTTGGGCTGTATAACGAATCTGCCATCCACAATTTCAGGGAAATGAGTTAGCTGAAAGTTGAGGACTCTGGAGTATTCCTAGTTAATAACTGCCACCGAGCCCCTGCGTGATGATGTGTCTCTCCCTCTCTCTGATGTGAGCTCTCCTCTCGGCACCGTTCATGAATCATTTAAAGAAAACGCTCGAGAAATGCAAAAAGCTGGAGCTCATCCAATTAGAGCAGCGCAGGAATAAGGTCAATGAACTGGTCTGTCAGGGGGGAAAAAAAAGAGAAAAAAACCAAAACAACTACTCAAGATGATCACCTGCAATGAAAAATAATTAGTCACGTTATTGACAGGTAGCTCATGCAGCAGTTTTTAATTGCCCATCAGCACCATATGCACCCCAGCCCGTGTCTGTAGATGTGCGCCTGTTTTAAATTCAGCTCACGGTGCGACTTTATAATGACGCTGAGGACGAGGAACGGTGGAGTGGAACATTAAATCACACCTGTACCCCTTCTAGTGCTCACACTTAGAGATAACGCTCTCCGCTTTGCCACCCATGCTCTTTCCTGAGTTACACAGCTCACGGTCTACACGCAGTGCAGAATTGCGCGCTTAAAGAGAGCTGGGAAAGCGTCGGTGCGTTTAGCTGGGAGGTCTCGCGGGGAATGCGCGATGTGGTGACCTTTGACCCCGGATGATGGGGAAGAGTGATGGTAAAAGGGGTGTTGGCCTTTCACTGTGTTTATGGAACGCACAGAATGGGGTTTAACCTGCCGCTGGTGAGCGCGCTCGGTCACGCTCCGTCCCCACGCACGGCTCTAAGCCAAGCGGCTCGCCGACACGTCAGAAACGAGTCAACTCCCCTGCGGGCCCCACTTTACTGTCGTCACGCGCGGCAGCCCGGCTCATGTGATCCTGGCCCTTTTTCAAACGTCCATAATTATTACCGCGGAACACGGTTTGTGTAAAAATGTAATAGATGTCAAGTTGAAATTACCTGTACCTATTAAGATAAGGGAAGTTTGATGAAAAGGGGTAGTGAGGTGTATAAAAGCTGCACTCAGTAATGTGGAGCTTGGCTCAGAGATTACTTCTAATTATATGTTGGAACTTTTCAAATTTTAGTTTTAAGTTCAAAAACACACTCTTGAGAAGTAAGGGCCTTCATTTGCATTGCTTCTCTCGAGCCAATCCAGCTCGGCTGCTGACGTCTAGTGTGAGACTTTCTGTGTGAATAAGTATGCTTGCCAATAGCCATTTTAATGGTAATTGTTAATGTGCATACAGTACAGTTACATGTCATGGATCAGAATTAATTGGAATTTGACCCCAAGCTCAAGCTCTCTGTCAAGTCAATGTTCAGTCATGTCTTGAAAATGCGCATACTTTACTATTTCACTCTTTAAAACACTTTTTTGTGTTCTTGGATTTTGTGGTCTCTGAATAAATCTCTGAATAAGCTTGTGAAAATCCACATATTATACACACAGAGGCATTCCACTGTTTTCATATAAGCAAGCACAGGGTGCAGTAGCCTAGCGTTAGTGGCTCTCCCAGCCAGCTTGTCCTCTGATAGCATATGCTTTGCACTTAGCTTCTGCCCCCCCACAGTGCAGACGCCCACTTCTGGGCATTTTAAGAGTGCTTGGGCATCCTACCCAGTATCATCCACTGTGGAGGATCACTCCATACACATCATTTTCCATTAGCTGACTCTCCCCATATCTTTTATTCTAACAGCTGTGCGTAATTGGTATGTGGCTGTAAAAAGCCCAGCTGTTCTGCTATTAACGCTATAAATTCCCCCCAATTATGAGGCAAACAAAGCTGGGTTTGACAAAACACAGCTACATTTGACTGGGATGGAGTGGTGGTGGGGGGGGGGGTTCAAAATACAGGCTATGCTACAGTACGTCTGCGTTTGAAATGGAAGTGAGCTGGAAGCTGATGCCTTACTGCCAACTCACAGAAGACTACGATTTATATCCTGGTGACAAAAAGGAAGAGGAAATGATGTCTGGTCAATGCGGCTGCATTTTCTTGTTGTCTGGTCACAATGGGAGGCCAGGGAGACCACACTGGTGAGGGCCAATGAGGTGCAAGAAAACCAAAACATCCTAAAACTGCACTCAGGTCTTAGTAGGGGGAACCTTTTTCCCTTTTCTTTTCACCACATCCCAAACCCCCCCCCCCCCTTCAGAGGATGACTTTATTCTGAATACAATAAATGCGGTTCTATTTATGGTTATAAGTATTACAATTATGAAAATATACTGTAATTTTCTCCTGTGGTGTCCACTATGTACTTGCTAATCTAATGTCCAGTCTTCAAGCTCCAGACATTTCTATCAGTGCCTCCTACTTCAATCCATTTTTCAAGCACACACACTCGAACCTGTATCCACCTTCATCACCTCAATAAAACCTAACTACTGTGTTTAATTGTTTCTCCCTTAACTGCTCTTTCACTCCATATCTATCTACTTCATCCATACCTCTGGTTTCCAGCCTTAACTGCCATTTTGCTATTAAGCTATCAAAAACTGTTTGCCAGACAACGTTCTTGAATTTGCATTGATCTGTATTGTCAATACACAAATTGTATTGCCAATATAAAGGTGTACCTTTTGAGTGCGGAACGCGTTTGTTTTGCTGCCTGTTTTACCTGTTGTATCATGCATTGCTTGCTTTCATGCTATAAACTCTCTTGGCTAGAACATTTTCTATGCATTGCTGTGCCACTGAAATCCTAATCCTAGGTGACAAATGGGAACGCAGTGATATTAAAACAGACATAAAGAACACAAATAAACCAAAGACTTGTATAAATCCCCCAAAGGCAAAAGGCGAGTAGCGCTGTGGTCAGGCTGACTGGCGGCCTCTGTGAAAGTGTCGTTAGCTGTGGAGTGTTTTGAGAGGGAAATAAGGGGGAGGTGCTTCTGGAGCCCTGGAGAGCCTCTCCGAATAACGAGCCGAACCCCCCCCCCCCCGCCCCGCCTCTGGGAGCGGGCCGGCTCCTGAATCCACCGCCTCCGGGACCGAGCCACGCGAGCCTGTCGGCTGGAATCTCCACCGGAGGAGGACTCCGAAGAGTAAATTGAATAAACGATGCTGGTTTTACTGAAACGCCGCTGCGCGGCCTGTGAATTCATGCTCTGCTCAGCACAATCAGTGGCAGTCTTGCAGGAATGCACAAATATCAGGCATTTTTAACCTTTCCTCTGGAGGGCTGGCGAGGCGTTGCACAGTCAGGGAAAGTAATGCATGGTGACAGCGCTGTTCTATTGGTGTCATTAAATACAGTACATGCACTACACCAATATCACAAAACCAAAGTGCATGTAAAATTATATGGACTGGACTGTCTTATCATATATACTGAACTGGTGAGGTATGACTTATGATTTGGATTGTTTATTTGTGCATTTACATGCAATGATGGAGGTAACCGGCTTTTATTGCATCTTTTGCCATTCACGTAGTTTTGAATTGAATCAATTATTTTGACAAGGGCAAAGAAGGTAAAAAGTGTTCAAAAATGAGATATCCTCCAGTACATTTTGGAAGGTCCAAGGGAGATTTTGAGCTTTTAATGACTGTTTGTGAATGTAGAGGCTTGGAAATCAATACACAGAGCATTAACAATCTGCATCTAGAAAGTGTCAGTTTAACAAAGGGGAACTATCAAATTGTGTGGTGTACAGAAATTAACTCAATGAATAAAACTTTGATTCGCCTCTGGGTTACAGTTCAGCCTCAAGGAGCTGAGAAGAATGGAAAGGTTAGCTGAAGCGTAACTAAAAAAGGCATCATCTCCAGCTCTGGAACATGGCTGTGGTGTCTGTGCAAGGTGCGTATGCCTCTCCCTGGCTCAGACTCTGTGCCAGGCCGGCCGGAGGAGCCCGCCCTTTCCTGAGGCAGGTTCA
Organism: Megalops cyprinoides; assembly: GCF_013368585.1. Classification (NCBI taxonomy): domain Eukaryota; kingdom Metazoa; phylum Chordata; class Actinopteri; order Elopiformes; family Megalopidae; genus Megalops; species Megalops cyprinoides. Next base: position 16,508,090 of record NC_050607.1, on the reverse strand, counting down.
TTGCGTGAGGGGGGCTGTCCAGTGTGCAGATGGCGTGAATTTCCAGGGAAACAGCAGCGGCGGGGGGGCGTCCCGCGCAACAGAGAGGTGGGCGCGGCTGAGCCGCTCCTCTCGCTCGCCCCTCTCGCTCGCCCCTCTCGCTCGCCCCTCTCGCTCGCTCCTCTCGCTCGCCCCTCTCGCTCGCTCCTCTCGCTCGCCCCTCTCGCTCGCCCCTCTCGCTCGCCCCTCTCGCTCGCTCCTCTCGCTCGCCCCTCTCGCTCGCCCCTCTCGCTCGCCCCTCTCGCTCGCCCCTCTCGCTCGCTCCTCTCGCTCGCCCTCTCGCTCGCTCCTCTCGCTCGCCCCTCTCGCTCGCCGCGCTCCGCTGCCTCCCTGATGCGTGTTTATGGGCTCTTATTGATGGCCCGTTACGCCAGCTTTCAGTGGGGTCCGCGGACCCCCTCCGCCCCTCCATCAGCATCTGCCCGGACAAATCACTGATGTGACTGATGCACGCAGGCACTCACACCTACCGGCTGCCAAGGAATTTTCGGAGCCGCGTTCCCAACTGTCAGGGACCGGTGACGCGTCTGAGGAAGTGAACGCGCACACACACATGCTCCTGCTGGGTCCACGCAGCGCGTAATAACCGCGCCGCTTCCCTTTGTGTGTTACAGGTGCAGCGAAAGGTCATGTGTTTCTGGAGTCCCTCTACGAGCGACGGGCGCCCTTCTTCAGAGACGTCCGAATCCTGAAGACAGGTACGAGCCGCCACACGTTTTACGCGTTGGGCTCACACTGCCGCACACTTCACTTTGGGTTCTTTCCTCTCGTTGCTGATTCAAATGCAGGTGCAGTCATCTGATAGGTAACCGCAGTGTCCAAATCCATTTGGACTCAGGTTCCTCGTTGGCTTTCGCATGCAAGGGAGCCAGCTGGAGGAACTTCTCTGGCTGTTAGCATGCCAGCACGTGTGGGACTCGCAGGTCCCTCTAAATCCAATCCGCTCGGGTTGGACTGATTGCGCGTCGCCACCGGGCCGGCGCAGAGCAGTCTGTTCCTCTCCCCTCGGCTTATTGCTTTAATAAATTGCAAACCGAGTAATGAATGTCCCGCGCACGCCTTCATGGAGCCATAAAACGGCTTCACAGACTGAACTGCCATCTTTATCGCCTCCGGAATATGTAAACGCAAAGCCTGAGCTGTGAATCCGCACGTGTGAGCGCAGGCGAGGCTGGAGGTCAAACGGTCTGCGCGTAATCTCAATAAAACATTACAAGTGCGTGGGCTATTCACCTTTCACTCTATAGACAAGCACATTACAATATTATTCTTAGAGATCATTCATTTCAGCTGAGGTGTTTCCAAATGACTACAACAAAAATGACACTAAAAGATGTAAATAATCATTAATTAATAATAATCTTCAGCGGAGTCACTGGGATGTTTCAACAAAGTTCAACTTTTATCCAACCAGTGGCTTCAATCATTTGTGGAAGTGTGGTTTTATGTATACTGATTTTTTGTTCTTAACTTCCAAAGTTATCAGCTCATTATGCAAAGATGAGATCTCCCTGTCAGGACTTTGAATTAAGAGAGAAATAAATATAAACTGACCTTGTGGATTTAAATCATTTAAATTTCTTTTTGACCCAGATTTAAGGAGCGGTAGGAGCGAGGGTTTGCATACAGTTTTAAATATAGCTTCCTACTACTGACAAGAGATGTAGCAAATTTATGCAAAAGTCACAGGGCCAGACTAGACCACACTTCTCTGATGAGCTGAATTAAATGCAGGAGAGCGCCGTGGAGCCGCTCACCGGTGGCTGTGTTTTAGGGTTGGTGCATGTTTGCTCATCCTAATGGCACGCGGATGGGATGATTTAGTGGGTAGAATGAATGGGATGAGTCAGGGTAGCGGGTCTCAGTTCTGAGCTGCGCATCTGAGCAGAGTGAGAGCCTAATACACAATGGGAGACTTAAAGGCCAAGGAGATCCACCCACGTCTTTCTCACCAGCCTGCAGTGCCCTTAGGGCTCTCACTTTAGGCCCCTTCAGCCTGAACTTCATGCGCTTCAGCCTTAACCTCTGCTGTTTAAATCGAAGACAGCATTATGTGTTCAGAGGTAACTAATTCATGAATGAATGTATATGAAATGTGACAGAGTTTGCTTAAATCTGCTAACTGCTGGCAAGATTGATAGAAGTAAGAGGCTCCTCTGTGGTTCAGTTGCCCTGCAGCTGAGAGGCGTTAGATGTTGTCATGAGTTCACAAAGTGCAACTGGCGGAACACATATGTGTGTGGCGTGTTGTATACTGTCACAGTGAACTTCATTACCCATGATGCATCGGGCCAGAATATTTTCAGATATTACACTGCGTCTTGACAGATGTGTCAGCGCATTTGTTGCCAAAACCCACACAGGTCTTCGCCTGCGTGATCCCTCAAGCCTTAGAGTCATGAAATGTAGCGTCTACAGCCCAATCCTGTTCAGTTTCCATGCCTGCTGTACCAAAGAATCAGTCCTGAACATCCTGAAAAGACAGGTACCTTAATATCCTAAACGATCGCAACTGTAAGAGCCAAAAGTGGAGCATGGGAGTTTCTCACAGCAGCTCCAGCTGGTAGAATGGGACTCTGACATTGACGTATATTAAAAATTCATGCAAGCAGCTGTTCATTTTACCGGGCAGCACGAACCGCTGTTTGAGCTCTGGATTCAAAAACCCCAACACATTAAAAGCAGGTTTCAGAAGCACGGGCACACCCAGTGTGTGTCGGACATTTTCTCCTTCTTCTTTCAGCTCCAGGACTGCAGAAGCAGCGGCCTTCTGGGCATTACTTCAAAGCTTTGTGTCATATACATCTACCTGTATCTCAGCTGTACACCCTGTGTCTGTTACTGTGTACAGAAACACCATATGGCCCGGCTGCCCAGACTCAGTGCTCGGCAGCCCCTTACTGTGCTGGTTTTCCTTCTAACCCAAAACGCAATTCCCTAAGTGTCACGAGCTGTCAGCGGATCTCTCATCTGAGTTATACTTGTATGCCCTCCGAGGCTGATTTTTTTATATATGTCTAAGTGTGTGTGCGTTGATTCACAGACTTGCTGAATAACTGGATCAGTTCATGTCATGCACTCTGTGGCAAGAGCTTACATCAGGCAAACAAATGGATTTATTAAGTAAATGATAGATTGGTCAGCAGAGGAAGTCACACAAAGTACAGTAAGTACGGTAGTGTAATCTCTCCTCATCCTACAGTAGATTACCGTAGTATACCTACAATATAACACAATAATTTGCACACAAAATCTAACAATGACAGATAATATTACACCAAGTGTAAGAAACGACTGTTCTAATCACTGTCTGTGAAATGTATTTACTCCCTCAGTTTATGCTTTGCTGAAGCCTTCTGTCATGGACGCAATGAGTAATTCAGTCCAAGCTGTGAGGCCATCAGAAACAATCAAAGTAACAGAGGATGTAACTTCTGGAAATCAGAGTAATAAGCAGATGACCCCCCCCCCCCCCCTTTCCAAGTAACAGCTGCTTATGTTTTTATAATGGCGCAGCCGCTTTCTCCAGTAGCTGCTCGGCAAGCTTCGCAGCAGTTTGTCCTTAACTTTGAATAACAGATGTAAAGCGTGTTTAACAGCATTTTGTGGCCGCTTCCCTTTTATGCGGTCCTCTTTTTGAATGGCATCTGTACTCGCAGAGGAGAACTGAGGTGAGATGAATGGTATCTTCAGGTAGCCCCACTTGCAGCCAACAGCCATTGGTTGCCGTGCAGTGCACTCCAGTGGGCTGGACACTCATTGTAAGATAGGTGCTACACTATAGGACAGGTGCTCCAATGACATCATCAAGCAACATGCACATGCCTGACGAATTGAGGGGTCCCTAAAAAGTGGTGGGATGAGGAAGTCCTGGCTGACCTGACCACCCCTGTCCCCAGCAGAACCAAGGCAATGTGATCCTCCACTGCGGGGTCTCTCTTATTGTTGGCTTATGACGTGACGGGGTTTGAACCCCGGCCGTAGTACTCAGCCTGCACTCAAAGCGAACGCCTCTCCAAGTCAGCAACCCAGGAGCCTCCACGCAGTATTTGTGAATGACTGGTAGTAACCAATGAACTGGTGCAGCTGTGCCAGTCATAACCACCCATCTAAGCACTCTGTGGTTAGATGGAGTGTGCCTGTTCAACAGTGCAATTTGTCCTTCTCTCTGTAAAGTAAAACAACAAGCCTGCTCACTTTTCGTCGAGTGTGTTTGAGAATTCATCAGTCATTCCTTTGATCTCAAGAAGAAAATAAATAAATTACCTCCTTTTGCACAGCGCTTAATAAAAGGTAATGCTGTTGATTTTTTTCCCCCCTTTGGGTTGGAAAGGTCAGAGGTGCATTGAGGTAATTTTATAACTCCACAAAAGGTGTGATTCAAATCTCTGCTCAAATACAAACTGCTCAGGAGGTTAAAAGAAGTCTCGTGTGTACTTTGCAGTGACTCAAAAAGCTTAATAAATGGGGATTTTCTGCTTTGTTGCACAGACGTTGCTATAATATTTCATATTCTATTTTATATTTAGGTTTAATTTCTGAAAGCCTTGAAAATATGGCAGAAAAAGTGCCTGTCACCTGGGTGTCACAGTAGCATGTACGACCTGAGGATGATTTATTTTCGACTGAAAACCAGCAGACAAGTATTCAAAAGAGCAAAGCTTAAAGCATTAACAGAACATCTGTTTTAATTTCAGATTCACAGATATGTCTGTGTGCCAGTTATCAGAGACATGGGTTGCTTTCCTCATTGAAAACAAGAGGTTATCAGATATGAAGGTAAATGGCTCCAAAAAACTGTTGGATCACGCATCAAATATTCATCTGGGTTTCACAGAAAAAGACAAAATAACAAAAATGACAAATATGACTGTTGCACAATAATGAGCAAAGGAAACTAGTTTTAAAGCTGGCCTTAGTAACATGGCAACACTGAGCCACCGCTGACAGGAGATTTCAAGGATTTGATTCATCTCTTTATTTCATGCTTAGAATCACAGCCTCAAACAATTTCACATTTACAAAAGAGTATGTCAGAGATCAGTAATCAGTAATAGATATGCTGCACTGCTAGCGATTTCACTGAAAAAGACAGTTTACTTCTGAGGGGGAAAAGACAGGCACAAGCAAGGAATTACCTTTTCATTTTTGTTTTTGCGGTAAGCCCATAAGCGACTAATAAAACTGTGGTGATAACTGCATCTTTCATACTGACAGCGCAAGGCTCACGGACATTGTGTGACACTTTTATAACCAATGGAGAAGAAAGGAAACTTTCTGACAATTATTGGACTAATGGAGGACAATGTCACTTTTTCCTTTGATTTATCTGCCATGATGTTTTCAAACTCAGTAAGAATGTTTCCCCGTTGCTCTCAGTTGGGTTCAGCAAAGACGTAGGTTCAGATTTTATGCAGCTACAATGCGTTTTGTTCTTAAGTGACAAATTTAAGAAAGTCAAATTACTTCATGGCACATTTTTGATTAATTCCTGCAAAGACTGAGCTCAGAATGTTCTGTAGAAAACCAAACTAACATCCTCATTGCATTAGGTTACAATCATTTAGCTCCTATCAAGAGTGACTTCCACCACAATAGATTAAATTGATTTTTAAATTAAGAACAAAGCCCTTCGGGTTAGATTCTGTCTGTAGTCCTATGTCTGTTCCAAACATAAACAAATTCAAGTCAAATCGTCCACAAACACAATCTACACAATCACATCAAAATGGCTGCAGTGTCTGACTAAGGTCCATCAGACACAGAGCCAGGATCGTGCATCTGATTAAAATAAACAGCTTTTGACTCCAGTCTGAACTTAACCTGGCCTTTTTGCTGAAATCTGAGCAACAGCTTTAAGCAAGAGCTCCATTTGTCCTTGTCTTTCCCATTTCTTTTTCAGATGTTGTGCAATAAACAAGCAGAAACACTCAAAGCAAGCTTCCCTCAGCATGTCCTCAGTGTTCAAGCCCAACCTTTAACCATTATGGTCTGATTATGTAAACAGAGGCAGCAGATTTTGTGGTTTATGCTTCAGGCTTTGCCCCTCTGGCCTCTAAAATGCTGAAAAACCATTGAAGCTTTTAGCTTTGTCAATAGGTGGGTGGTCCAACGTTCAGTTGGAAAACGGAGATACGAGTGTGCCATTATGACTGGCGGATTTTAATCCTGCCAAATCTCAGAGAGAACACTACCTACTTACTCACTGTAGCAACCACCAGTGTCTTTTGTCAAAACACAGAGTAATGTATCAGTTTAGCCCTGGTGACCAATCCTTCTATGCAGGAGAAAGCTCACTATTCTCAGTAAATCTCAGGCAGAATTTTTATTTTTTACACTCGTTTCTAATGAGAAAGGCAAACATGGGGAATAATCTATCAGTCTACCGATGCATGGTGCAGTTTGTATTTTGCCAGAAGAAAAACTTTCTGCTATTAGACCTTTTGTTCTTCTTGAATGTAATCTGAGCTGTGCTAGTCCTGGGAACCCCGTGGGTACGCTTCGATTCTTTCCTGCCAATATCAGTCGATCAGCGAGGCTGATTCACGGGACAGGTTAAGCATTTCCATGTTAAGTTTAGTGCATTAGTGCAACCCAGTGACTTCTCAGCTGGGTAAAATATGGGGCTAATACAGGCTGCCTCGCCCTAGGCTTCTCTGCAGCTTCACAATATTCATCAGAAATGTTTATTTATTCCATTGCAAAATGATGTGTTTATCATTGATAGTTGCTTAATTAAAACATTTTGTTCAAACAGTATGTTCTTATTTGTCAAACGAATCAGTGATGCATGGTGTTATTCACATGGTAATTATATCATACTGTTAGGATCCCAATGTGTCCCAATAAAAAATATTTTATGAGAAAGAAAAAACCAAGAAATTTGAACTGGGATGGAGTCCATAGAACATGACCTGAGATCCCCCTGTCACCTGAATAATGCTTGAAAATATTGCATCTGACATGAAAATGATATTTTTGGGAGGCCCACCTGGTCTAGCATGTGCTTTTTTTTACCAGAGCTAAAAATGAATACATGGTAGAAATTGCAAGATATCTCAGCTGAAACTTAGAATGATTTACTCTAAATGTGGTCTTGGAATAGCAGAAATACGGGACAGCACAACGGGTGTATTTCCTGTCCTCTAGTTTATGACAGGAGTCGAGCTCATCTTTTGACTGTGGCAGGTGAAAGCACTGTGATGTTTTTTTTTGTGATATCCAGGATAAACCAGTCTATTCCACTGCTGCTCCAATTATTTCATCTCTGTCACGCATCTGCCTCGATGCCGCAAAAGCCGCGCTGCAGCCAAAGACAAGAACACCAAGCTCCCTGCCCGCCCCGGGGAATCAATCAGTCACAGCCGGGCCTGGTCTGAGTGCTCCGCAGCCCTGGAAGGCCTGAGATAGAGAGGGCGAGAGAGAGAGAGAGAGCGCAGTGCCACAGACTCAGACAGCCCCTCTGGCCCCTCTCTCTCTCTCTCTCTCCTCTCCTCTCCTCTCCCCGCCTTTGCTTCCCTCCGAGGCTGCTCAGCCTCATGGGAAATCCCAAATAGATTCTGCAGCGGTGCGTTCAAGGGGGAAACAAAGTTGCTCATGACTCTCCCAGGAAGGTTCCAGAATAGATAAACAGGACCCCAAGAAGCTGTTTGGGAAAACATTGGTGAATGTCCACAGACAAATTCAGGCGGTGGAAGAATGGAATGTTTTTGATGGTGCGCAGTAGGTAATTAGCAGGTGCTGTTTCATGATTGTTTTGGAAGCTCTCATTATGCGAGACCAGCAAATAAGGTTGCGCTTATTAGCACAGTGCCGGCACATAAATGCAGTCGGGCGTGAAGCCTGGCAATTCAAGGGTGGATCGCAGGCAAGCGATCAAACCAGGGGCGTGCTCATCCATTTACATTACATTTACTCATTTGGCAGACGATTTTATCCAAAGCGACTTACAAGCCAGGCAGAGTATAACACAAGCAAAAAAAAAAAAAACATGAGGAGTCAAGCAAAAAACCATAAGGAGCCCCCGCCCAGTGACTGCCAAAACTAATGATTAAGATCGCTCTCCGGATTCAGGACTCGCCGAGCGGGGCGGATTCGCCGGCTCGAGGGCCCTCCGACCTTGTCCCCATCCCTCCGGCTCTCCTAATTCGAGTCCTGTGAGCCGGAGCGAGTTAGAGTTCCTCGATCATCCTTGCGGGGGGGGGTTGGGGGGGGGGGGGGGGGGGTTGGGGGGGGGGGGGGGGGAGCGATCCCACGCGGCACGATTTCACTTTCCGAGCCGATGAGCCTAGCGGCGCTGCCCTCCGAGCGGGCGAGGGAAGAAAAGCGAGAGATTAATGTAGATCATCTGTCATCACCTGGCGGGCGATCAAAGCGCCGCATTGGCAGGCACCGGGATTGGCCGGGGCCGCGCACCGGCTCGGGACGGGGGGGTGTGAGGGGGCTGCGTGCACATTGTCTGTCACGCGGCACAAACGGACACATTGAAATGTCACCGGGCGCACCTCCACGTCGAAACGCTTGCTCCTGCATCAGAGAGGTGGCGGCGCGGGACCCCGGAATTCAAGTCCTTTTTTTTTTCTCTCGGGCGAGGGCCTGACTGAGGGATGTGGGGCTCCGTTTTACTCCAGCTTCTCGCTGGCTGCCTGCAAGCTTGTCATGTTCGCTCGGTCCCTTTGTTTCGGCTTTACGCTCGGAGACTTGGTGCACGTCTTCTCCTGGAAATGTTGTCCCAGAGCGAATTAGATTTGTAGGCTGGTGTTCGGGAGTTCCTGGAAAGTGAACATAACAATCTCAAAGGAGATTTTTTTTTTGTTTTCCCTCTATGATTTTCTGCAGGCGGAATTAAAAGCTTTTCTGTTAACTCAGATCACGGCCTTTTAAGGCTGTAATTAAAATTCCAGTCGTTTCAGAGTGCACTCGTACAATGGCAAAATGAGATGATGTCATGATAACAGCCTTCGGACTGAATTAGACTCTGGTGATTGGCATGCGGGTCTGTCTCACTGGCAGACGAGAACAAGATCAACTCTGAAGATCAAGATGTCATTCCGGTTCACAGTACCAGTCTGCAAGCAAATGCATTTTGACCCAGGTGCCAAGCAGTACTGACTCACAGCTTGGCATTTGTGAGCAGCTTATAAACACACACCCCCTTAAACATGTAGCTGAAATGGTATTAATAACTATGTATGAAACACACCCTCGCTGATGCCTATTGGGATTCAGACCGTGCTTCACAAAGATTGCGTTTTATAAGGGCGTGTTAAAAATATAAAGATATAACACGTGAAATACATACAGGATATCAATACTCAGAGATTACTGTGACATTAGCCCTGCGCGCAGTGTCCGCAGGGGCCGGAATAGCAGGCTCCTAGTTTCATAATCTAATGCAAATGTACCTTCTCACCTCTATCTAGAAAAAGTAATTATGAGGAAATGGCTGTGTGATTTCTCAGGTTGTTTGAGAGACGCCTGTACCTAATAAAGGTCAGAGGAATAAATATGCACTGCACCCTGGGATGAGTAAGGAGGAGCCAGTTTCCTTTTTTCATTCGGGTGGGCTCTGGGAGGAAAAGGACCAGCAATTTCACAATTTCCCTGCCTGCCTTACCCCTGCTTTCAGCATGCTTCTTATGTGACAGGCAAAGGGGCATCCAATCTCACAGCTGTAGTGCCTGGTGCTTTGTCCTTGACTTTAAGCTTTCAGTTACATGCATCTATATGGAGACAGATAGATAGACAGAAAGATATATAGAGAGATAGACAGACAGAAAAAGACAAACAGATAGATAGACAGATAGACAGAAGTGTATCTACGCATGTGTGTGTGTGTGTTTTATATGGCCTTGTCATCATCATTCTTGTTCTTATTTGTCTATGAAAAATAACAGTGCCTATAAGACCTTTGTATCTTTCCCATTAAAACACCTTTTATGAAGCAGTTGTCCCAATCTCTTTTACCTACCAACAGAGCCACGTTATATGCTTCAGTTTCACCGCGTCTTAAGTCTTCACAATCCACAAAATGAGCTGAACGCATTTCCTTGGAGATGTTAAAATAATTTTCAAAGGAGAGTTTAAAAAAAAACCCTCACCGCTGTGCCCCACAGCAAGCTGGTTCCTGCAGCCTTCATGGAAAATTGGGCTTTGCATCCATAACGGTGTGCAGCACGGTGCAGTAATTGGTCCGCGCGTGCTCGCAGCCGCCCCCTTCCAGCCTGTGACCCCGGCTGTCAGCGCAGTCAGGTCCTGTACCTGGTCAAGCACCTGCTGTTTTTCCTCAGAGGAGGGGGGGGGGGGGGCGCTTTCACCCGGCTCCCGTTTCACCTGATGTGGCCTTTAATCCGTCTGGCCCAGTCCCAAGCCAGGGCGTCCGCCTCACCGCGTTCACCTTAGAGCTCCAAGGCGTCAAACCAGCCGTATGAAGCGTTACGCAAAGAGTCAGAACCGAGCTTCTGCTGTCTTTCCTGCCGCAAAAAGCCATTCTTGTGAAGTTTAGAGTGCCTTATCTAGAGTGCTTATTTTCACTTCATGGCCATCTTGTTTTGAAGGCTTTTGACTAGCTGGACACAAAATCTTTTTGGAAGTACAGAGTAATGTAATTGCCTGATCACCAGTATGGACTGACGGAATTGTCTGATCACCAATACAGAGTTATGGAATTACCTGATCATCAATACAGAGTAATGCGAATTGCCTGATCAAAACCTGTATTAATATTCAAGTTTTTTCTGTGTTTTTGGTTTTACGGTTCGTTACTTGTTGCCAGCCGCAGTTCTCTCAAACTTATTTTAAAAGGCGGAGTTTAAAATATCCTGTTTGAAATACAAGGTCGCTCCCTGCATGTACAAATAGAAACCTGGAACAGGTAAACAGGAAGCGCATGCTGATCCCCGAGATGAAGCATAGAATCTCATGAAAGAATGCCATTCCATTTAGATAGGTTTGAATAAGTTCAGGGTTATTCTGAATGCACCGTGCGGTATACTTCTCCGCATTGTGTACTCTGGTTTATTTTGGTTTCGGGTTTTGATGTAGATAACCCGCTGTTTAATATATTCATACTTTCAGCAGTGTCAGGAGAGAGCTGCACAGGTGTGCATTTAATGTGTGTGTGTGTGTGTGTGTGTGTGTGTGAGGGAGAGAAAGAGAGAGAGCAAGAGAGGGAGGGAGAGAGAGAAAGCGAGAGGGAGAGAGATGGCAGTTCTTTTATAGTCCTTAAATGCACAAAAATCAGTCAGGGGAGCAGGAAGCTGGATGGTTTTGAAGAATTAATAAGGCTGTCTCATTAGTATGCAGCCGGTGCGGCGGGCGGCCTCTGAAAAGGAAAGTTTTTACATTGTGTTGACAGGGCCTCTGATGATCAGTGATAACGCACAGCGGCTCCCAAGCACCCGACATCTGACAACAAGGAGCCTGTCTGTCACGGCGGGCCGCTGTGATCCAGGCTAGCGGTCCCGCGCTAGCAGCTCCACCGCGGAGCAAGCCGCATCATTACCTGCCTGGAAAAGGCCGCTTCTCTGAGAAAACAAAGCCCAAGGTGTTAAGTGTTAACCCTTTTGCGTGTACGGTCACACCGGTGTGATTAGCCCTTTTGCGCATGCGGTCACACCAGTGTGATTAGAACACTAGATTGGAAAAATGCTAGATAACGTTAGTTGTAAGGAAACAGTGATTTAACGTTACAAATTTAACAGCAAATGCAGCGGTGAAAACTATGAGAAGCTTAATTACTCTAGTGAAAACATAAGGAACCACGTAACGTAACATGTGCGCTACACAGCATAAAATAAGTTGCGCGTGTGCTTGGGACGGTCCAATCAAAATCTTCCCTGGGCTTAGTCATCAAATGACAAAATTTGTTGTTGCTGTTGTTGTTGTTGTTGCTGTTGCTTTTGTTGTCAGAATACATGATGTATTGCCAGTTCTGATTTCATATTAATGTTAATGGATGATTACAGTGTAAACAAAAAAAAAATTCTTTCACAGAACTCTGCTAGCTTCCATTTTTGCACTTCCAAGATTGCAGGCGATGTTGTAATTTTACGCCGCTCTTTCTCAAAGACTAAAGCACTTGAGACTCTTCTCGGAACGAGCTCGGTGCATCAATAATGCAGCGGTACTTCGCGCGCGGGGGGGGGCGCTAACCTGCGACCCGCTTGTAATGTGTTGCCTGGAGCCATCACCGCTCCCGCGCATACATAACACCCGCCGCTCGCTCCCGCTGTCCCTGCGTCGCCTGGGATACTGAGTCCGCGGACTCCCTCCCGCAGCCGACGCAATGTCTTCACGGTGAGGAAGGAGGAGGGGATTCATCTATTCCGCAGTCAGAGAAATGTCCGCTAAGGTAGCGCTGTGTGTCCATTGTGCTGTACATAAAGCTGCTCTGAGACTCTGATATGTAATGCCACCAAGCCTACAGTGGACCATGTTATTTTGTCCACCCAGGTGTTTCTAAGGTGAATTATCTGAGCCAGCAGGAAGATGGTGATGGGCTAATTAGTCTGTGCGCTTACATGAGGGAATATCTTTGTTTTCCTTAAATCTATGGTCTCTCTAATAACTAGCTTGTACCTGTGTCTGGAAAACATGGTCATGCAGCGCCTCTAATATTGTTGACTCCTTATGTGGCTTTTTGATTGTGTTGTACTCTGCCTCACTTGTAAGTCATTTTGGATAAATGCATCTGCCAAATGAGTAAATGTAGATGTAAGTGAATAGGGCCAGTGCGAGCTAATTCCATAATATAAATATCTTAGGTTTGTCTGTATCATGGACTGTTAAGTGTACAATATGGTTTGAGGTCAGAATCAAAGGGAGTACACCACTAGCACATAATAAAGTTTCATACCTTAGGCTGCCTATGCAACAGTTAACTTTAGCACAAATATTCAGGTGCAGATAAGACAGAAGACTGATTTAGGGATTGGAAGGTATCATATTTCCACAGAAGGTGCCTGTACACGGAGTTCAGGTGTCTTAGAAGAATTACCCCTGGAAATGTTAGTCCCTCATTACTTTCTCAGACAGGGCCTGCTGCTGCCGAGATTGCGGAGCAAACAGGCTCTGGCGAGATTAGAATTCATTCCTCCTGAGGAGCCCCGAACAGCTGTCAGGCTTAAATAAGTGGGCACTGCCTGTGGGCCGCGCCAGACCCAGCTCCACCAAGCAAACATCCGCAATGGGCTCTGACAGCACGAACGTACAGGGGCCGGATATGTAAGTTAGTGACTGGTTTGCTTCAGACACAAAAATGAGACCGCGGCTGTACAGCAACCGTATTTTGATTTGGAGCGTCAGAGAGTAAGGTACTGTGGTCATGGTGTCCCCATTCAATGAAAAAATTCTAATGTGCTAATAATGCTAATATTAATGTTAATGTGAATGCTAACAATAATAATAGTAAAAAGGAGAAAAGGAAAATGGCTACAGAAAAGCAAAGCATGGACTCTTGTCTTTATGTGGCTGTGTGAACATATGCTAGCAGAGGTGAAGGTTTTCGCTGGAGGCCAGTTTAAAAAGCTGACCCAGTTCATTATTATTTGTTTGCTCGGTAGATACCCTTGTCCAGGTGACTTCCAGAGTGTACTGTCTTTTTACATGTTATCCCTGTCCCCTGCTGGACACTCACAGAGGGCACTCTCATTAAGCACTCCGCTCAAAGGCAGAGCGGCTCACTTGGGATTCAAACCCGTGAGCCTCAGATTACAAGCCCAGCTCCTCAAGCAGCCGTCCCCCCCCTCTTCCCCTTTCCCAGGCCCTGTCAGCCGGGTGGAAGTTAATGAAATGGCAGGGCTCTGACACCAGTCCGAGAGGCTCGTCAGGAGACCCCGCGCAGGTTACGAGCCGTGGTGAAAACTAAAGCAAAGTGACACTTATAAAGTGGAGCAGGGGGAGAGAAAATGAGCTTTTCCAGGGGAAGGCAGCCCCTCTGAACGGGCTGATTGACAGGCCGAGCAGTCGGAGGAGATGAAAACAGCGCGTGTCTCTTTCGAGCTGGGGCGTGGGGTCAGGATTAGAGAGTGACAGCTGTGAAGGACTAGTGGGTTCAACACCGCTTAAGACTTAATGTTATATTGACTTTCCCTCATTTTTCTATAGGGCCATTATATCTTTCGGGGGAGACTTGTTATAAGCCTTTGTGCTTTTTATTCTCTCTGTGCGTGTGGGTTTTTTTTTAGTCTGCAGGATTACTTATTTTTATACTTGCCAACACAATGTGATTTAGCACTGAAGCGACATGATCTATTTTTTGCAAAGTCTTAGGCCTATTCAGCTTAGTGCATTTAGTATGTGATTGTTAAAAAAACATTGTCATTTTTGCTTTATGGGGCCTTAAAAATACAATTTCTTGTTGCAAAGAAGATGTCACGTGATTTGGCAAGGCACTAAATTGAGTCCTGCGGAACACGGGGAACATGCAAATACAGCCAAGCCGCCATCTTGACTGCCTTCACGGGCGTATCCCATAAATCTTTGCCACCAGCAGGGCAAAGAATCTTGTCTCAATGGTTGAGTCTAACAGAAAAATTTCCTTTTATTTTAATAGAATGTCAGACACTGTATGAGGTCACGAAATGTTCAGTAATTAGCACAAGCTAAACCACTGCTGAGACAGCAAGACATGTCAAAACTTTCTCCTACATGTTTAAAATAATACAAAAAAAAACATTTTTGTTCAGAATGTTCTGTTCTTGAAAAGTATATATGTTACACATACCACCTGTTCAGGTGCAGAGTTATTCCCTCTCAGAGTGCATATGCTTAAGCACAGTGGAGGGAAGGGGGGTGTGACACACTCCAAGCGCCTCAGACTTCAGGCACCAGTGGGTTTCTTCCCATTAGCTGCCATTGGCTTTGTGGTCCTAGTGGCACAGAATGTCAGAGGCGTGACTTTTTCAGCGGGGGCTGAGAGCTAATTACGACCCCTTCCAACTTGTGACTGATATGCCCGCAATTCTGGTGACCAGCACTTCAGCCACACACGGCTAACTGAAGTTGCGGGGGGAAACTGCTTCACAGAACAGTCCGCTCAGAATAGAATTACATTCATCACTCTGTGGCTGATCATACGCCACATGAAATTCTCCTACATGCAGGCTAAAATTTTTTGGCAGATCTTTCCACTCTATTTTTTAAAATGTAATCTGTATACATTACAATATTCTCATTTAGCAGTCGCTCTCACCCAGAGCGACTTACATATGTTACAATTTTTGCATGTTGTCCATTTACGCAGCTGTATATTTACTGAGGCAACTGTGGGTTAAGTACCTTGCCAAAGGGTGCAACAGCAGTGTCCTAGCAGGGAATCAAACTGGCAACTTTTTGGTTACAAGCCCTGTGCCTTACCACTATGCTACACTGCCCACAGTATGCCCCTTGCTTGCGTTTCTCCTCCACTGTGCAATGAAGGAATAAACCAAATGAAACAGAACTAGAGAGGATGTGCCCTGCGTCAACCTCGGAGGCCAGCAGTGAGTGTGGTCTCGCTCCGAGTGGCAGTAAGCCGATACATTTCGCAGAGTTCTTCAGGGCCGCGAGAGCACCCGTCTCCCTAACACCCTCAGCGGGGTGCCAACGTATGGGGAGCTAATTCCGGAAATCCACTCAAATTATTTTCGAGTGTTAATTGTGTTGGGATTGCATGTGTGACTCATCGCCAAATGGATATGGCAGATCAAAAAAAAAAAAAGAACTGACCGTTTTTAGACTTTGGATTTTTCAAATAAACAACTCCTACGCTGCTGTCACAAAGCAAGCTGTTGTCACACAGATCTTTGTCAGAGCGACTTGGCCCTTTAAAAATATTACTATGTGTCTATGTGACTACATGTTATGCATATCTAAAACAAATACATCTGCTGCTGGTCTACATGTAATTCTAGTGTTACAAAACCATTCCTACTACTGCAACTATAGCTGCCATTGGTAGTATTTTTTTTAATAAATGAATGGGGTTATGGGGATTTAGCAATTCATAGAGAGTTATTCATTTGGCCAGTCATGCATACAGTGTGTGTGCCTTCGGCGTGAAATGCACAAAGCCTGGGGATCCTAGATGCAGGAATTACAGCAAAGCACATTTGCTGGCTTCGATGATATCCTTCATATCTATTATTCATGACCTCATGGCTGTATGTCCAGTGTGTGTCATTTGCTAACAGATTGGACTCTCTTTAATGCAGTACATCTGAATGGCTCTTTGACCGCAGTGCAGTTTGCCTTTAACTCTGACAAAGGGATGTTATTTACTTATTTAAGCATTATAAGTCCCACTAACTAAAATGTCTGAAATCCTGTGTTAGTAACAAGCTAAGTAAAACCTGCTTAAATATGTTGTTCAAAGTGAGGCGCGAACTACATTGCAGTGAAATTGAGGGTAGCATCATCTTTATGGCATACAGTAACTAGTACGGACAGTCAGCAGTTTGCAAAGCAGTTTGCAGCCCTACTGGTAGCCAACAGTTGGACCCATATCTTAAACTCCTGCATGAATTATTAAGCCAGATATTATTGCATCTACCTTTGTAAGGGCATGAATAACCTTAACTTAATATGGTATAAACAACACTGTTAGCTGCCACAGTATAACATGCAGTCTGGGAAAAAAAAAACCGTAATGCAATTGGAAGTGTTATTGTGCATTAATCTCAAACGAGCCAAGCCTGAAAGCACTGCCGCTCCCTTTTAGAACAGTCACGCATTCCCAAAGTTGTTTATTTCGGCCATAAATCACTGTGCGCTCGCCGCTCCCCGATAGCATCTGACTCTCCCCTGGCAACATTACACCGTTCCTGATAGTGTCAAACAAACAGGTCAGGGACCAAGTGCAGGTATTAATGGGAGGTGTGGATCATTCACGCTCTGCGCTTTCTGCTCCAGCTCGGCTTCTGTGCCAGGGGCTCGGTGGCCCGGCTTACCAGTGACGTGTCTGGCTCACCCTGTTCGGCCAGCCTGCTGTTCCTCTGGTGACGACGTGTGCTTGGCGGAGATAAGCGCGCTCGGCGCGGCTTTACTCGCAGGAAGACGGGCTGTTAGGTACCTGCTTATCCGTTATGAAATGTGAAATGCATACCCCGGGGCCGGCTGAGAGGGTGCTCCGCCCCCCGTGTTTTTGATTGCTCTGCCTTTGCGCATACATTATCTCAGCTCAGAGCGCGAGCGGTCAGGCCTGACACATCACCGGTAAGCAGGTACATAAATCTGCCAGAGCCCCCACAATGAACGCTCTTGTTTGCTGAGGATGTGGGGCTGGTGTGTGTTCTCTGGGATTTTTTTTTGTTTTGCTAAGACATAGAGGAGATCTTGAGTAGCTCAGGTATGTAGCCGCACACCTTGAGTATAGGGTGAGCTCTATGGCCTGGGCTCGATCCCAGTCCTGTCATTAGCCCACAATGGCCCAACCCAGTTGCCCATTTGGTTAGCCCAACCAAATGGCCAATTTGTTAAGTCAGGGATGGGGTGGGTAGGTTGGCCAGGGCTTCATCACCTCACTGCCTTCAGGCATCCTGTGATTCATCAGACATCTGGGAGATGCTTGGATTACATAAGCAGAGTAGCACCTGCCCTCCAATGAGCACCCACTCCATTGTAATGTGCTGACTGACTTGCAGTCTGAAAAACAGCGGCCGGATGCGTACAGGTATGTTGGAGGATTGCATTTGTCTGGAGGGTGATTCCAAAAAAAGGGTAGCATGAAGGAGGAAGAGTGAGTAAAAACGGGGAGAGCTACAGAGCTGATTGCTTAACGCTGAGGTATTTCTTTGTCGCAGTGCATTTCGACTGAAGAGATACTCAGACTGCATTTGTATTCACACCGTAAAGATGCAGAGCCCGAGTCTGTTTAAAAACGATACCAGGAATTCTATGCTGTTTTGGCCTTGAGTCATAAATTTGAACAAGTGATGTTTTTCTGTTCTCGCACAGCCTCATGCTTTGACAGTCACTGCACATAATGAAAAATACTGTACGAGAATATAAAAAATGTAATGCTCAGATGTGTTACTCTAGGCAGAGGTCAATGCGCCGCAGTGGTTACATTGAATATCCTCTAACTCTCCCACGGGGCACTTTTGTCTGTAGTGCAAATTCCCCCTTGTGTAAACAGCAGTATTTTTGTGTCATTTTATGACAGGAGAAAGAGCTCTTCCAAACATGAAACAAAGAGCATTAGAAGCCTATGATGTGTGCTGTCTCCTCAAGCAGCTGAACAGCCTTGCTCTCCGGAGCTGGCCTGCCGCTTCCATGCTGTGTTGCTGTACTTACAGCCAGACAGGAATGAATGAGTTTTCATCCTCAGATTTGTCCAATGAGAGGCGGAGCCGAGTGAGTTTGTGCACATATCCAGTATGAGAGGAAGCAGAGACTGCTTTTATTTAATGGGACATACTGTATATGCAGAATCAAAGGATTTTACCAACTATTCCATTGGTTAAACTGCTCTGTCTACCTGTTCACATGAGCCTCTGTTCTCAAATACTCTCATACAGTCAATACCTTTTATTATTGTCACGACCATCATAACAGCTACTGTTACTACAAATTTTACCCCTACTACTAACAGTAATAACAATGAGCAGTAATTTATTTACTCATTTAGTAGTATACTTATTAGTAGCACAACTACTGAAAAGGCAACCCAGAGCTGTACTTCATTCCCTGGAACCATGAAAATAATGTGCAAAACGGCATTATCCATCATGCAAAGTCTGGTCTGGGCTTAAACGCAGCCATTTAAAAGAGCAATTAAATTCAAACAGCCTCACGCCTGCGAAGCAATTAACCTTCGGTAAAAAAAAAAAAAAAACCACGGCTCTTTAGAGGCTGATGACATAGGCAGACCCAGAGGAGACATATTCTTTTTAACGGCCCACACTTACAGGCAGCTAAAGGTGAAATTGCACAGTCACGGCAATGGCCCCATTTTCACACAACATAGTGAGGCATAAACGTTAACAAGCTTGCTGATATTATCAGTGCGTTTCTCCTTCCCTTGCATATTAATCTACTGAACCGAACTGTGCCGAGGGTCAGACCACCTTTGCAGGGAAGCACCAGTGATGCCCTTCTAGATTAAAAAAAAGAAAAATCCTAAAAAAGGATAGATGGGGACAGACCGACTTTTAGCACGACATAGTCGGGCATAAATGTTAACAGGATCACTGATATTATCACCGCTTTTCTCGTTCCCTTGCAAATTAATTTATTGAACTGAACTGCGCAGAGGGTCAGACCACCTTTGTAGGGAAGCACTCATGATGCCCTTCTAGAATAAAAAAGAGAAAACCTAGTAAAGGACAGAGGGACAGAAAGATGGGGACAGACAGGCAGAAAGTGGCAGCCTTATTAGGGCAGTATAAAAACAGCAGGAAGAGGACAGGGCTGCAGGTGTCACACGCAATGACTCAGTGAACAGAGTCCCCCCGGGTGCCTTTGATGTAGCCTAAAAGCACCGTCGTCTGCAAAAACATTATAGGTGCCATCACCTCGGTTGCCATGGCACCTGACATCATCCCCCCCCCCCGCCCCCAACCTTGTACACTGCATCTTGTCCTCCTGTCACTTGAAGTTACCCACCCGACACATTTCCCTGGCGGGGTGTGTGACGTCACCTCTACCGTGCCACTTAGCCACTTAATTCCCTGTCTTAGTGTATAGTACAGTCCGATGTGAGATAAGGCAGTCAAACAGGAATCTATCCACTTATTACACAGTGGCTCTGACTGTGCAGCATTACAGAGCAGTGTTAGCATCTCTCTCTTTAAAACGTGCTGTTATTCGAAACTAAGTCCCCACTCATGGGCCATGTTCATCCTGTTGAATAACACGTCCATAAATTCAGCGCGGCAGCACTCATTGTCATGCATGTGGCATAATGAATTACCGATATTGTGCTTCGGGTCATTTTTGACTTGTCACAAGAGGGTTGTTTGTCACTCACAATGTGACCCAGACTCGCTGGACGACTCCCAATTTCTCCCCTCCCCGAACGCCACCGACATAAATTTTATAAATTTTCCTTCAAGCCAGTCCCCCGCAATATCATTTTCCCCAGCCTGGCAGCGGCGAACGCAATAATGCAAAATTGATTATGTTTGCTGTGGAAGCGGGGGAGAGGTCTGAATGTGTTTTTCTCTTCCCCTGCTTTGTTGGAGAAATGAGTCCTGTGTGCCGGTGTTGACAGACGTGTCTGGCGACTGTAGAGAGCGGAGATGAAAGCCGCTCGGCTCCTCCAATGGGGCTCCCGATTGGATGACAGCTTACGGCGAGCGCCCCCTAAACGGAATTCCCAGAGCGCTGCTTTGTTTGTCCTCCTTTTCCTTTAAAAGTCCCCCCCTCCCCCCTCACACACATTCTCACTCTCACTGTCTGTCTCTCTCTCACACACACATTCTCACTCTCACTGTCTGTCTCTCTCTCACACACATTCTCACTCTCACTGTCTGTCTCTCTCTCACACACATTCTCACTCTCACTGTCTGTCTCTCTCTCTCACACACATTCTCACTCTCACTGTCTGTCTCTCTCTCTCACACACATTCTCACTCACTGTCTGTCTCTCTCTCTCACACACATTCTCACTCACTGTCTGTCTCTCTCTCTCACACACATTCTCACTCACTGTCTGTCTCTCTCTCTCACACACATTCTCACTCTCACTGTCTGTCTCTCTCTCACTCTCTTTCTCTCTCTCATACTCTCACACACTCTCTCTCACACACTCTCACTCTCTGTCTCTGTCTCATGCTCTTTCTCTCTTACTCTCACTCACTGTCTCTCTGTCTCATACTCTCTCTCACACACGCTCTCTCTGTCTCTGTCTCTCTCTCACTCTCTTTCTCTCTCTCACACTCTCACTCTCTGTCTCTCTCTTACGCTCTTTCTCTCTCTCCCTCACTCTCACTCTGTCTCTCTTTCTCTCACTCTCTCTCCACTCCTGCCAGTGGGAGTGCTTCAGAGCCTGGAGTGTCGTACGCAGCACCGGGGCCTTGAAAGTAGCCACTGAGATCTCCAGAAGACCAACCTGGTGATCAATAATGCATGCTGGGAGACATTCAGCAAACTCAATCCGCAGCTTAGCTGTAAACCGGGCGGGAAGCTTATTACGAGTATTGATATGATATTGAGTTTTTTAACGTCCTGTCTGCCGTTCACACGAATATGGTGCTGAAAAAAAATCAGTCCCTCCCTTGCATATCCATCCTTGCAAAGAAATATTGAGTTGAAAAACTCGCAAGCCCCATTTGTTTCAGCTGATCTCAACAGGAAAATCAGATCGGAGGAGTGTGAATAAATAGCCTTTCCTTACAGGTGGCGCTTGTTCCACATCATAATTTAAATGTAAATTTTGATGGAGCAGAGACACGGGACTGCTGCTCGCCTTAGGTCCTTTGACAGCTCTATTAGATAAAACATCTATGTTTTCTTTTCATCTGGGAACGTCTCCACAAAAGCGCCCATCACGGGTTAGGAAAATCACACTGTCAAAATCACCTGTCAGATGACACATTCTAGTGTAACCCTACATTTTCGGTACCACACGTCATATGAAATATAATGGATCACATAATTTGTCACTGTAATTTTAAACTTTTTATAGAATGTCTTAATCATATAAATGCCCTTTTGACACCAGAAGAGAAAATTTACTGATTTCTTATTAAAAAATTAGGACCTATAAATTAGAACCTATTAATTATCCTTTGCAAAATACTTAATTCACACAGATATTTTTCATGTGTGGACCATGAAAACAAGTTTTTCAGGACTAGTCCCAGTCCTAGCTCTAGGACTGCCTCAGTCAGGGCAATGATCAGTTAAATCAGGCTGTAAAGTTATGGTATGGAATGAATGAGTCAGGACCAGGGCTGTTTCCCAGACACACCACATTGTTTAAGTAGCTATATGAAGATATTACAGATGATTCTAGTTCAGAGAAAAGATGCATTCTCAGGAAAATCAACCTTTGGCAAGGTGCAGTACCATCACCTAATACACAAATATTTGCGTGTGCCTACTGGAGGATTTACACTGAAAGAAACCTGTCAATATGTAGTGTCTTGTCTTGTATATGAACAGGAATTTACTTATTATTATTCATTTCAAATTACAATAATTTATTATTCACTGTAGTTCATTACGTAGTTTATTATGTAACTATATAATAATGCTGTAAAACACACTTTTATGTTCCATTTTCATGTTAGTAGAGTTGTGTTCAGCCCTGTACCAGTGCCAAAAGACTACGGTACACTGGTAAATTGTATATTTTTAAAACACTTTCACAAATTTGGTAGCCACTGACATAAATGCAAAATAAAATGACTGTAAAGATCTGAAAGCAACGTAACGCTTGAAAAGGTATTATTTGCTTGAACGGCTCACTCAAAAGTTAAGGTCAAAGCGCTCTCGCAGTTAGATTGAATTCCCCCCCTCAAAGAGATGCCGAGCCAAAAACGTGCTTGCTGAGTTTGCACTGAGCCTACCATGGAGGAGATAACAAAGAGGGGCGCTCGAAACTCTGTGCTGTGTGGAAGTGTCGTCTGCGGCTGCCGCTCCCTCAAGGGAACGCAGCCCGGCCAGGAGGTAGCACAATCCAGCCCCTCTCTCTCCAATTATTGAGCTCAGTGCTGGGGATTCTTCCATCTCCTCTGCTGAACCCGCAATCGCAGGCATGACTCCTTCGACCTCCAGCCCCGGCTCTCAGACTGCAGCCCCCCCCCCCCCCCCCCGTTAACTAGCGCCAGACCGGGCTGCTGTTACCGCCCGCTCGTTTGTCCTTGTTAATATGTATTCATTTCAACATTTGCAGCGCCACTAATTAAGCCAAGGTCAAGGCAGCACGGAGAATGGGAAACGTATCACGCTGGAGCCCCTGCGAGGAGGGTTTTTAAAATTCCTCTAATTTCCCCAACATCGCTCTTAAACTTCTGTGTGGGATAAGCGCACAAAGGGATGTTTTGTTGCTAAGTAATAGCCTAATTTACTCTGAGACAGGAGTAATCCATATTTAGCAGGGTAAGTAGAGGTAATAAGAAAGAACTGATGCCATGCAATAATTGTCAGTGGTGTATCCTTTGTGACTGTGCAGTGGGATTCGCTGTCAGACTGACCTCAGAACACCTTTAATAGCTTGCTGGTTGGAAATGGGTTTATGGTTTAACCTCGTAAGGATGGGGCTTCATCTTGTCGGTTAAGAGGTTCTCCTTACGGCTAGGGAGCTGAGTGCTGGAGACTCCTTTTGCGTCCTGCTTTGTTTTTCTGGGAAGACGTGCAGACAAACACATTGCTCCCACTAACATATCGCATGGTCCCCTGCTTCACGGCTGGGACTGGTGCCGCCGCCTGCGTGGCGGGGGAGGGCTCCTGGCTGATCTCAGAACAGCGTGGGGCCGCCTCGGCCCTGACGCTCGCAGGCTTTCATTAGCGTTCGCCATCTGCGAGGAGGAGGTGGCTTCATCTGACTCCTCTTCTCTCGTCTCCTCGGCAGGCCCGGAACGAGCGCCATACCCCCTCCTCCCAACTCCTCTGCTGCCTACCGGCTCTGCGGGCGCCATTCTGCAAACCCCCGGGTTTTAGGCGCGCCCGGGTTCCGTGTTCCTGCGTCCACAGGCAGTCCGCGGGCCTGCGGCCCGCTCACGCAACTCTCTCACTAATAAACCTGACATGATGCTGGAAGACGTTTGCATGTTTCAACATCATCTCTATTGATTTGCTTGGCAGACGCCTTTATTCAAAGTGACGTACGGTACACACTCCCCATTTATACAGCTGGATATTTCCAAGTGCAATGAGCAAACCTCTAATGTGACTGCAGCTGAATAACCCTAATCCTGCATCTGTTTAACTTACTCACTTAAAGCCCAGCTGTTCACCATGCCAGCTTCAACTTTAAACCTAATCCAAGTAGTCACTGCACTCACAACCCCAACTGTATGGCTCGTATTATAATGATTGTTTAGTTAATAAATGTCAAAGGTCAAGAGCCTCCTTTAATAGGGGACAAACTTATGATTATAGTGGTTGGTTTTATCATGATTAATATCAGTTATTCTTTTGGTCAGACAGACAACACATTGGATGTGACTGCAGGGTAACTTGCACCTAGAAAGGCAACAAGTACTTGAGGCAGCAATGAGGGAAACAACTCGGATCTGTAAGGTTTTTTGGAAAGCATAATGAAGCTCAGCGACTCCACTTATTGAATCCTGTGCTGGGGCAGTCAACCAAGATAGTCCCTGCTACGTTCACTCCACAAGGGGTCATTTTAATTAGGAAAAGGTGGGGAGCAAAAACGTATTAAACCAACCCAAACATTCAACGTGAAGTGTGTCCAAAAATCTGTCCTAGCATTACACCAAACTTAAAACCATTTGTATAACTATGAAATGGTCTACTCAGAGCAGTTATGAAATTCTTCCTTGCCATGTTAAAATAGTTAGCATAATTAGTGTATTTGCACTTAATGTAGTCTAATGCAATTCAGATGTTTCCAGGTGACTAAAGGGGGACTGTGTGGAGGAATATCTCTACCCCAATCTAACTTTCACAGTTCAAAACTGTGTGTCTGATCGATAGCAGCCGAGTTCTCTGAAATCATTTACTGCTCGGTTTAAAAAATGAAAAAAGAGAAGACGGGCACTGACCTTCACAACCAGACTGCAGGGTTGAAGTCGAAGGTTTTAAAGAAATCGAAACATCTGCTCGGTCAGTCGAACGGCGGTTGGTAGAGCCCGGCATTAAGCCGGCCCAGCCCCGCCGCACAAGTTTCGAAGGTTGCCAGCTTGCCTGGGAAACAAAGGGCGACCGCTTTCGCTCCGCTCCCTGTTTCTGCCTCGGCCGCCTGCACGCGTAGATCACCTAAAGGGGGATTCCCTCTTAGCTGATAAGCAGGACTTACTGTGTGTCTGGGAAGCTGGGGATTTGGAGAACGGGCGCCGAGCGAATTCCGCTCGGAACCGGAGCCCCTGCGGTTTGGATCTCACGGCTCAGCTTTGACGCGCTGCGATGTCCTCGTGTCTCGAAACAGGATTCCAGGGCTGATGTCTCTTTTTGGCCAGTGGTCATTTTTTTGACCATTAGTTCCTACCGGAACAGGTTACTGAAACACAGGCAAGCACTGGAGTTTTCCCTGATCAGCTCCAGGTGAGACGCCCCCCCCCCCCCCCTCCCCCCAGCTTCAAACCTCTCCTTCTTTACGAGCCTCACCGCCAATGTTTGGATTGGCTTCTACTTGAAACTGGCTCGCAGTCTGGGGTCACTGGCTCAGACAACAATCACTGCTTCCCAGAAATCTGAGGAGCCAAGCGGCGCATCCCAATTTATAGCCACAAGCACCGGAATAAAACACATGGAACACGAGCTGCTGCAAGAGCTTCTGGGCCTGCGGCTCTGCGGTGACATATCTGTAGAAGCAGCCGTGATTAGAATAAATCCCTTTATTGTTACGACACAGAGGGAAGAGTCATTCACCTGAATACAATATGTATCGATTGGAGTGAGTCACTCTGCAGGCCGCCTCTGTGGAGCTGAATTAGTAAGAAAATCCTCTTTGTATGTATGGTGTGTACGCTGCTGTCACATACACTGTGTAACAAAGCAGAAGTAAACATCTTTCAGACTTGTCATTACAAACCAGGCACAGGGACTACTTTACATTTTATGAGCAGGAAGTAGTATAATATATACTGTATTGTGTATAATAACTTGCATAAAATAAATTACAAATGCCGTATACATGAGTATTAATCCAGCCTACCCAGAATCTGAAACAGTGTTTCTTTCTTTCTATTCAACATTTGGTTATTTTTCATTATTAATTATTTTCTTATTTGGTTTTATACGAACGGTTCACATGAGTGTGTTCAAAATTCACACCCGAGTACCCTCACGCCGAAATCGATTAAAATCTATTTCGGCTGCACTGAGATGGATCGGTCTTAATTAGATGGGCAGAGCTCGTTTCAGCCTCGGTGTGCGAGAGCGGTCTCGGAGCTTTTACTGTGCAGTCTGAAGGAGAACATCCATATGACATCACTGGGGAGGCAATGCACAGAGTGAAGGTTTGAGGAGTCTGTGAAGGAGCTGCAGAGCCCTCCTGCACAGAGCAAAGGGGGGGGGCGGGTGGGTGCACTCGGCCGTACCTTTCTCCCAGTCCTGCCCGGACCCTCGATCCGAATTGAATTCTAAAGCCGTAGGATTTGCACGGAGGCGAGAAATGAATCAGGCCCAGATGTCAAGGCGAGCGCGCTTGAATAATTAAATTGCCTTTGTGTGAAACGGCATCCATCTGATGTGGACTATCGGTGGCAAAGAGGGCAGTCTGGAAGTGAGAGAGAGTGAGAGGGAGAGAGAGCGCAGGCCCCCTGTAAATAATACAGGGGCACGGACAGCGTAAACAGAAGCGAGGAAAACAGCATGTGGGAAATGTGTGGGATAGCAGCTTATATAAGCCTCTCGCTTAACTGCATCACCAACAAGACTGCTTCTCTTGCCTGCTTCTCCATTTAATAGATTTCATATGAGGGTGATCATTTTTTTTTTCCTGTACGGTTTAAACATGAGCTGTGAGTGACAGGATGTGAAACTCGTGACTCCATTAAAACGAATAACAACATTTCCAATATGTTTTATCTGGGGGAAAAAAAGCACTTTAATGTCCCCAATCAGATTAGGCTTCAACCACTTCATTATTTCTATTGTATTATTATTCTATACAAACCCTATCAGGTTCTGTAGGAAAATGAGTTTCATTTAATTTTGATTTTGGTCAGGCTTTTTATTGGTTTTTACAGCAGGGCCCTCTCTTCAGCGACGTGTGCATGTTTGCGGCCCATTGGTGCTCTCCCGTCTCCTCTGATCCAAGCGGCTAAACGGACGACGGGTCTTCCGAGGCCTGCGTGTTCATCATTTGAATTTTCCAACCAAACTGAAAAGGTCTCCCACCCAAGCATGTGAACACTCTCTCTCTCTCCCTCTCTCTCTCTCTCTCTTTCCCTCTCTCTCTTTCTCCCTCTCTTTCCCTCTCTCTCTCTCTCTCTCTCCCTATCTCTCTCTCTCTCTCCCTCTCTCTCTCTCTCCCTCTCTCGCTCTCTCTCCCTCTCTCTCTCTCTCTCTCCCTCTCTCCCTCTCCCTCTCTCTCTCTCTCCCTCTCTTTTCCTCTCTCTCTCTCTCTCTCTCTCCCTATCTCTCTCTCTCTCTCCCTCTCTCTCTCTCTCCCTCTCTCGCTCTCTCTCCCTCTCTCTCTCTCTCTCTCCCTCTCTCCCTCTCCCTCTCTCTCTCTCTCCCTCTCTCTCTCAACACGCCCGGTGAATTGCAGATTGATTAGCGTGTATTTGCATTGTAATGGCATATGCACGCGTCCCACTTGATCTAACGCAGGGCCCCCCCGTTCCCTTTCTCCCCCCCACACACCGGCGGTGGAGTGCTTCATCATCGCTCCGTGGAAAGTGCCGGAAAAATTACATTACAAATGACATTTGCACATCAGAATAAAGGATTAAGGTCATCCTTTTTTTTTTCTCATCTTCTACCGTTCCTGTTCCATGGCAGTTTGCTTTTCTCTCCTGATTACAGCAGCGCACACATTACTACTGACACTTTTACGACCACCTTTTCCAATCCCCCTCATGTCATTATAGTCATAATAATACTCATAGTTTAATAATACCATTTATAATAATATGACAGCAATATAATAGTATTGTAATATAAAACAACATATTATTATTACACTGCATGTTTAATTATTTAATATCTAATGGAGTAATACAGATTAAATATATTGTTCAAGGGTAGCACAGTGGCATTCATCTAGGATTAGAATCTATAACCTCCCGGTAAGCACCCGGTCCGTCTAGTTTGGGATTTTGCCACACAGCATTGGATTCTATGTGCTGCAGTGCATCTGTCCTCTGTAAATTAGCCTTCCTTTCTACGATTTAAATGCAAAAAGACGCCAGGCCTACACAAACAGGCTACTGTTTGTGAGACTATCTGAGATGAAAAATAACATTGGAACAGCGGCGTGGCCATGCGTCTTCTCCCGTGGGGTCCCACGCTGTCTTCTGGTAAAGGCTGCGATGCTCGTTATTGTTTTTGCCTGTTCCGGACGACTCCCCGCGGTGCGGCGTTGAGACTGAAACGAAGGCGGCTTGCCCGCGTCGGGGTTCCAGCAGGGGCCAGGCTTATGACTGAAAAGGATATATTGGATTAACTGGGTAAAACCTTCGCTGTTCACAAGCCCCGTCCCCCGGGCTACGACGTTTAGGTTCTCCATGCCAAATCTGTCACATCAATCCAAAGTTATTGCACCTGCTATGCCCAGCGAGTGTGAAATGAGACGAGATGTTTTATTTTATTTATTTATTTTTTGTTCTTTTGCAATGAATTTCAAATTAGTTTTGATTCCAAATGAAAATATCACATTATGGCTGGAACGTCTCTGAGGAATGTAATGGTCTGAACCATCAGACCTTTACTACCTATTATTATTATTACACACGGATATGCACACTCATGAATGCATACGTGCACACGCAGGGGCACACATACACACAGATGCACATGCCCATTCATGAACACACGCACCCGCCCACACACACACACACACACACACACACATGCATACAAACACATAATCTTCATTTAGTACTTGCCTAACTACAACCATTTCTTTCTTTAAAACTGAGTCATTGCCATGAGACAACCACATTTTATCAGTGTGAGATTCAGAATACCTCAACACTCCTACAGTTTAAACAGCTTTTTAACAAAGCCTAGTCAGTAGTTTTGATTTTGTTTATTGTACATCCATCACTGCGTCTTATTACAGCCAGTGAACAGCAAACTCATTAAACTGTGAAAGAAAACAAAACAGAAACTACTGCTTAAGCCTGTCATAGTTAGGAGCCACATCTGTCGAAGGTAGAGACAAGCTTAACTGTGGTGTACTGTGGTTAGAGTCTGCCTTTGTAGTTATACAATACAGTAGAAAGGTAGTAATTCAAACACATGACACTCAAGTCACAGCCTACTGAATTTCATGATTCCAGTCACAGAAGTTCAAATACTGACACAACCAGAAGAAAACCTGTAGGTCCTGAAGATGTCTGACAATTGGTTATCCACTCAGTGGCTACAATTAAGTTGTTACGTAATCAAGACCTGATTTAGAGTGAAGTCAGAAACCCTGTGAATCTTGAAAGTATGACAGTAACACAGCTCATTAAAGGTACGCTCCAGTCAAAATCCCCTCATCTGACATGGCGTAATGTGCATGGGACCTAAATGACTGAGAACGCTGCTTCCAAAACACATTCAGCCCAGAGCCAAAGCTGAGCAGCTACTGTAAGTCAGCGGGAGGCGCAGTAAATGCCACATTAAATGCCATCAGCTTGAACCCATTCCTCCCATTTGCATAATAACCGCTGTTGACCGATGGCCCAGTATGCGCGGAGTTCGTTTTCTGCCTCCCTCTCTCCCCGTCTGGCGGAGAGGAAAGCAGACACGCGCCCCCGTTCCCCTCTGCCCCGCTCCGCTCATCCTGCAGAGGCGCGATAATCGCCAAATCCGCGAAGTCCACTGTTTCCCCCCGCTAAAAAACAACAGTGCATGCCGTGAGCGGTATCTGCAGCGGCCTCTGCAGGGGACGTCCAGTGCAGGAACCTTGGTACCATGGTAAGGGAATGGCAACTACATTTAGGCTTCTTGTTCTCCTTCCCCAAGATCGCTCTCCAGGGAGCTGTTTCCGAGCGAGTCCCCGCCTGCGTCGCATCTGGACCCCTCGCGGTGAATGGCTACGTTATCGTTCGTGAAGGCCGTGGTGGCTAAGTCGTTTATGTTTCAAAGGGCCTCTCGGATCAAGGAGCGGGGAGAGCCGATTCGCGGCTGTCATTATGTCAGGTGCTCTGCGCTATCGTTTTTGATAGGCATTTCGGAAATTCTGCCAGAATGACAAATTCGGTCCGGTGCTGCAACCCATCCGCAGTGAAGGAGCTTACGATGCTATTTTTAGGCTCCCTTTGAAGGATTAGCATCAGAACTCTAATTCCCAAACTCTCATAAACATATTCATTGCATAGATGAAGGACCAGGAATAAATTAATAGTCTTTATTATGTCAAGGCAACAAAGAGATTATTTTGGTAGCAATCTACAGCTCCACTCAAATATAGTGGGGAGGAATGTTTGATTCCATGTCAAGGCAGTGCTATATACAGCATTTGTTTTTCAACTATGCCTCTTTGAATTCATTGATCTGAATGTACTTCAGAGCTTTGAGGCCTTGGCCTATTTGCTTCATGATTTGCACAACAAATCATATTATTTTGGGGTCCATTTCCTGCAAATATATATATATATTTTGAGTATATTTTGACATCACCTGAATGTATCCCTCATTATGTAATATATAACCACCACCAGAGGGCTTCCAAGTGGCTCAGTTGACAAAATGGTCATCTCAAGCTCTGTGGCCCAGTTTAAATCCCAGCCATGTCAACGGCTGACAGTGACTGGGACCCCAGAGCAGCAGAATACATCAGCTTTGTTCTGCCAGGGTAGGATTGGGCACGTCGATGGGGTCTCCTTGTCTCAATGTTCTCAGACAGCCTGTTCATCAGGCACCTGCGAGTTGGTAGGATGATGTCAGTGAAAATGCCCTCCAATCAGCACCTACTTCACTGCAGTGCACTATGGGACTTGTAGTTTGAAGAACAGCCGTTGGCTGTGTGGGAGTGTGTATCAGAGGTTCGCATTCATCGTGCACGGCCGCTCCCACACAAGTGCAGAGCAGCTGCAAATGCCAGTTCCAAAAACTGTTGCGCAGAGAGGGAAAACCCATAAACATTAAATCAATAATGCCCCCTCCACTTTCATTTCTGTTGAGAACTTAGGTATTCAACCCTGGCAGCATTGGTTAAAAAAAGATACGTTACCTTGACGCGCTAAAGCCGCACGTACTTTGTAAATATTTTAAAGAGCCGGAACCATACAGTAACTCCGAATCCTGCTAACTGCCTTCATCTATCATTCATAGCATTTTTTCTCTCTTTTTCCACCACTCTGAACATGGTAACTGCTGGGCTCTCAGTTAGAGGACCACCAGGCCGACTCATTCAATATGTACGTCAAGGTCTTCGACAGCAAAAGTAGATGGAAAACAACTTTCAGTCAGTGAGCTCTAATGATGAGACGCTGAGTGCTCTCCTGAACGCATCAGAATTACAGCATTTCGGTCATCATTGCCTCTCTTGCTTCACATTTCCTATGAATTTGACCTTTACCGGTACTGTAGGAGCTCCATGTTATATTAATCAGGGTACATACTTCTATAGTGCAGCTGTGTGATTATAATGTATTCTCATATGTGGGCATACTGTAATCAGCTTTATTAGTAATTAATGCAGAACACATTACGGAGTTTATATAATTCCATAAGCAATATGAAACCCCTAGCGCTGCTCTGATGCTAACCCCTATCCCAGCTCCAGTTTATAACTTGACCCCAGCCCTATACTTAATGCTAAAAGCAACTGTAGCCTTTTATGGAATTACACAAGGTATGCTCAGGAGTCGTCTTGAAAATAATGTCCCGCTTTGAAAAAATAATGTCTGCAAGAAAATGAGCAAGTATTTGGAGACATGCAACCAACGAACCTGCAACTTCTAGGGGTAAACCTCACTTCTCTTTGGTTGATTTTGGCCTAGCAGTTACACAGTATGGGAAATTGCCTATTTAATACATTACGTTACCAATGTTTTTTCCGAGGAGCCGTCTTCAGCGAAAATGCACATCAGTATGCAAATAAGCTCATTTTCAACGTCCTGCTTGAAAAACCCTATACTGCAGCATAGAGTATGCATTACAAGCACCATATGCATCCCCCCTGTCATAAACAGGTGGATGTTATGTTTTCCAAAAAAAGGAGCACCTCTAGGTACATATAAGAATAGTGCTGTTCCTCCAGATTCATTTCTCAGTTAAATCCTTGATTAGGTTTATGGAGGAAAAAAAAACAAAGGGAAAGCAGATTACTTGCCTCCATGTCATCAAACAAATGAACAATAGTGTTTACCAAACAGCTTTGTTGTACAACATACCCAGTCATTAAAACGGCATATAATTAGAAGTGTAGATCAGCCCTTTTGCGTTAGATTAATTGCATTTATGAGCACGCTTCGTCTTCATTATCATTCTGTCTCGTAAATGGATCGGGTGGAGAAGCAATGCATATTCATTTTCCAGAAGCTTGGAGGTGGTAAAGAAGCCTGGCCGTGCTGGATCTGAAGCTGGTGCGCAGCCATCGGAGGGCGGTGTTTGGAGATGCCCTCCGCCTCAGCTGCCTGCTGAATCTGATTCATTGTCTGGATGTGGTGAACTGCGCGTATTCTACCCGGTTTTGACTGTCGACATTTTGCTGCATGGTTTCCGACACCGGCTTTATGTGTGACATTTGATTCTTGCCAGGTTTTTTTTTTTTCCAGAGAATGTCTGTGTGTGTGTGTGTGTGTGTGTGTGTGTGTGCGCGTGTGTGTGTGTTTGCATGAGCCACACACAGAACCGTCACGCAACACACAACGCGTCCACTCCTCCATCTCCTCCACCATACTCCTGGGTATTCAAATAACATTACCGGGCTGTTAATAAATTCGCCTTTTACAACATATTTCTGCCTGCTGTATTACTTTCCTCTGGCTTTGCTCTTGAATTTGAGAAAGACTACTGTAGGGTTATGCATTCTGTCTCCGGGAGCATTAATAATACAAGCCGAGGGGCTTTTATAGGTCCCTAATTCTGTATTCTCTCAGTTTAGGGAAGTGCACAATTCCCAGCCTGTTACATGGAGTGTATTGCCCAGAAAGTTTCTTCCAGTGTTTTTTTTTTTCTTTTTTTCTTTCAATAAATCATATCAGCTTGTATTCTTCGGAGAGCAACCGCAACTACAGCTCTTGCAGTGTCTGTCTGTATATTGCTGACTACACATCTTGGGCTGAAACGGCCAAATTAAATCTGAAGGAAATGAATGAATGCAGAGACTTGTCAAGTTTCGGCCTGTCTGTAGTTCAAAACCCCGTGTTTTGTGTTTTGTTTCACCCCAGGCATGTTGAAGCACTTCAAAGATGAAACTGGGGCCTCTTGGATGCAGCAGCCGGCAGCAATGTTGCTAGCTGCCACTGAATGGTTTTCTTGTGCGCAAATTCAGGACTGGAAAAAAAAACGGACAAGGCAACCCTTTTCCATCCATAGATGTAATTAGTTATGGCTGTGGCGTTTTTGAGAATTGTGCTTTAATTGTCTGAAAGGTGGAGAGGTGGGAATCATTAATGGCAAATTAGACAACGTTACTGATGCAGAAAAGTTGTAAGGCTGAGCTATTAGCATAAATGTCAGCAAGCAGAAAAGCGTTGGTTAATTAACAGTAATTGCATTACAGACGGGCGAGTCTTCCGTTCAATCACATAAACATAGTTTCATCAAACACTCAACTGTGAGAAAAAAACAAAGGAAGAACTTCAGTCTCTGTTATTGATTATTTCTACAGACAGTTACGACTGTGATAGAGAAATGAAATACATACAATCGAAATTGTTCCTATTAGGTACGCTCATGGTAGTCCCGTGATAGTCCTAGGGAGGTTCTGTGACATTTCTGTTAGGGATGTTTAATCCAGTTAAAAGTAGGATAATGAAAACTTGTAATTGTTAGGTTTGTAATTGCTGCAGCTGCACTGCAGATAAATAAACCTGAAGTCACTGAGCATTGCACTGTTTCAGCAGCACTTCACCTACACTGTGAAAATTCTAACACAACTTTTTTCCACTCAAAGACCCATTTGGCCTGACCACTCCTTGGAATCACGCCATTCTGTGTAGCCTATTTGCATGCTGGGAACTGTAGTTTCATACGCAATCTACTTCAAGACAGAATTCAGGTGCCATCTGTGAAGAGCCTCAAAACGACAGGGCCTGCCTCAGTTAGCCCGAAAGCAGCACGGGTGACAACCATGCTGTAAACTGAGATAATATACGCACAAAAGCCAGGCAATCGAATGCAGCGGGTGATTCACTCTGCCAGTCAGCACGCAGTAGGTGCTTCTCATTACAGAGGGGGCAAGAGGGTAACAGGCAATGTTCCTCCCTGCAAACAGGGAGTCCGTGCACACCATGCTTAAAAGCACAGCAGCCCCCGTACCTGTCTGAGACTGCACTCAGCTGGGAATACACTCTCACACGTAGCAATTAATACCTGGATCAAAGCCTGGCCTGAAGGCGGTCTCATAACCTTGCACTGCGTATGAATCTATATGCATGTAGGAAGCGTGTATAAAAAGACTGGGGTTACATTATAGCTTTGTCTCAAATAGAAAATGGCTGCCGCTGGCAGCATCCAGTTGCTCATTGTCTTATGTCTGACGGAAATCTGTAATTGTTTCCGATGACCGAAAGAGTGAAATCTGCCTGTTTTCTAGCAGCTGGCGCTGTAAGGAGGAGGTTTTCAAAGCCATACCCGAAACTGCAAAAGAAAGAGCAACACATCCCTCAGACAGAGAGAAAACAGCAGCTCATCATGTTCACTGCTGTCATAATTAGAGTCGAAGCAGTTCTTTGATGGCACTATTATACAGTCCCCCAAGATCTGTCCTCGTTTGTCTCAGACTCGTGCCTGGGCTGATAGTTACATTACACTTACATTTATTGCATGCCTCTACCCAATGCGACTTACAGGGCCATTATAGCGAGCAGCAAGTGCGAGTGGCAAGGGGTAACCATAGGCAACAGCACAGAGTTCAAAATTACACAGCTGAGGTACAGTGCTAGGCTAATACTCAATGCACATACATACATGTGAACACGGCTAAGCACAGGGTGTTAGTTACATACAGTTGATTAGTTATTGGGAAATTAATTAGTGGTAGACAGCGCAAGGCATTGATAAGCGTGCAAAATTGCTGAGCCAATAACTGTTTCCCCTATCGTGCAAATATGCTTGAGATTAAAGGGCATTTAATCAGTTAAAGTGTTGTCATGCAACCAGTCGGTCGCTTTTATTTCATCTCATTAGTGTACCCTAACCAGA
The DNA here is from genome assembly GCF_013368585.1 of Megalops cyprinoides. NCBI lineage: Eukaryota > Metazoa > Chordata > Actinopteri > Elopiformes > Megalopidae > Megalops > Megalops cyprinoides. The sequence goes on along the minus strand of NC_050607.1, from coordinate 16,472,966 downwards.
CGGTCTTTTTCCAAACAGCTGCACTGTGGCATAATTGCATTTCACAGTATCCGACCAACCTGGCTAAAGCAGCGGTCGCTCAGTGAAATGTAAAATAAATTGCTCTTTCAGATAGGTCAGCCAGCACCACCTTCATCAAATATTAACGACGACACACTGTAGAGACTTAGTGGATGCACAGCTATAGGATATTTGCAACAAATAAGGGCTTCGGAGGGGAGCTTCCTGCGAGGAGTCCTTGGCGGGCTCGGCTTTATTAAGAGATTTTTCAACTCTAAACTACGCATGTGTTTCCTTCCAAAGGTAATGATCATGCATCACGTCTTTCTTATATGTTATTTAATGCAGTTGCTGTGCCGTGGTGCTGGAGTTAGTTCAGTGTCAGCGGGGAGACTGTGCATTCTGAATTGCTTCCTGCCTTGGATGAGGAGCTGCTGTTTAACCTCAGGAGTCCTGGGCATGGAGCTTTCGGTTCAGCAGTGCAAGGACAGAACATTGGCTGTAGAGTATAGGGGAGCTGGCATCTTGGTGACTGCTTTTTGAATAAATTTGGTGAAATATGCTGGGCTCAAAATTCCATACAGGGGAGCTGAATTACTGGTAGTAAGAGTTACTGGAATTCGGACAGAGATAAATTTCTAATTTGCTACTATTTAGAAAGAGTAAATGTAAGGGAAAATAGTTATATTCTACCTCTAGACTACAATATGTGTTTATCTGTTCTTAAAAGCGTTATTTACATGAATTGCTAAAACTCTGTGGAGACATGGTTTTGCAGCCATGTTTTTAAATTCCTTCCATGCATTCTACTTTATGCTGTATCCAGTGTTGTGCTGTATAACATATTGGGACCACATAATGTTCTTCTCCAGATTTTGATTTGAAATAACTGATAGGGTGATAATACATGATGTGGTGGGTATTTGGGTCAAAGTTAATATTCCATGTATTATTCATTTTACATTCAGCTTGGATTTTTATTCAGTTTAGCCTTAACTCCATAAATTTAAAACCAAGAATTACGGTTAAAATTGACATAAAAATCAATAACAAATGGCATGTTAGTGACATGCAACATAGACATTTTGTCAGTCAGTGAATTGAGGCTATATATACTGTATGCATAGCCAAATAAATGATTCTGAATATTACCTATTTAATGAATCATCCTAGTTAATCACTCTGTCTGTTGATTAACGGTCACAAGGAATAAAAATCTGTAAATAAGCGTTGACAATAAGGATGAAGACAAAAAAACTGTAAGGGAAAGACAAAGGATGTGCATGAAGAACCCTGGACTGCCTTGTCTCTTTCCAAAGTGTTTGAGAAATTATGAGAGCTCAATTTTGAGAGTGGTCTCGGTGTATCTTTTGGGAATCAGCTCTTCAAGTGCGGTGATAATAGGCACGTTATCAGTACCGCTGGTCTACATTCGGAGTTCGAGCCCTGGGCCTGGATCCGCTTGAACCCGCCCCAGCCTGCCCAACTCCCAGCGCTAAATGTGCTCAGAGGAGATAGTGCTCTCTCCTGTTATCTGCAGCCACCCTCTGGCCCGAGGGCCATTTCCTCATTTTTGAGACGTGACCAAGGAGTGACCTTGGATTTTTTTTTCAGAGCTTTTAAGGAAGAGCTCTTTCTCTTGTTCCTCTTCCCTCAATCCTATCGCCTGCTTCTTTCATTTTTTTCCTCCCCTTTCTTTTCAGAACGGTTCTGGCTCGACTTACACAGAGAGGTTCATCACTATGCGGGTGCCGGAATATTCTTTTTTCCCCATCCCATCTGACAGACCGGCACCATCAGCCATTAATTCTCAATACAGTACATACAATCAAGCGTTGGCTGTCAATATCTTACTCCATATCTGATTCTCAACTTCTGTGTGTGGGTTTTTTTTTCCCCTCTGTGGAGTAACAACTGCATGCATTAATTATTTTGATGTAGTGGTTTTAATTTTGATTTCGCTATGGAAATGTGCAGGCAGTATTACGGCCCTAAATCTCCCCGCGCTCCCCTGTGAACTGGGTCAGAGGAGCTAACTGCTGAAAGAGGTCTGGGAGGGATTCTCACTCCGTGAGTAATTTCTCACCCTTTGCAGTCCTCATTACGCTCGGCGCCGTAAAACTGCCCCCCCCGCTGCACTCAGTTTTGGAGTGAATCCTTGGCTAAAACAGAGGGACCCATCAATGGGACTTTTCCATTGCTAGACGTTAGCATTGTTATAGAGCTGCCAGTTACAGAATCACCATCAGTGCGGTATTCATTATAGCTGTGCGGTGTCTTTTGTGGGTACTGAGCTGGTGCTGGCAGACATAGCTGTCTATTATGCAGGTGGCACACAGGCGTGATCGTTGTGGAATGGTTGATATTCAGCGGTCTCGTGATTCAGACTCCCACGCTGAAGCGCAAACCTGCTTTAATGCCCGCAGACTGGTTTCTTTAACACGGCGCGCCCCGCTGTGAAGGATGCAATGTGAAATTTCATCACTCCGTAGCGTGGCGGTTCTGCCTTCTGTGTTTTCTGCCTATTTTTTACCTTTTTCCTGGGGAGCAGATTCAGAAAAATTCATCTGTGCTGTCAGAACATTCATCATCCAAGAACTTCCTATCACTCCAACGGTGAAAATGTATCAGATGAAGCACTATGTTTTAACAGCCGAAATAAACAACTGGTTTCCTCGATTTTATCACCTACCCTTAAAACACGCGTGACCTTTGCTCTGTAGCCAATTACAGCTGTTTTTTTTCCGATTTGAAATTTGATTGCTTTGCATCTGACATCAAAGAGTAAATGTAGTGTCTAATCCACTATAGCCATACCACCTGCAAGCGAAAGTCTGTCTTGAGCTCAGTTTGGGGCTTGTGAGCACTAGCATCAAAGTAAGATCAAACAGCTTCAGTCCTATAGAACCTGTGGCATTACTGGTCAGCGCATACTGTAAAATGTGATCATCTTTGCAAGCATTTCATTTTCTGCATTCTTACACATTATAAAGAGTTTGATGGTGACTGAAATGAGCCAAAAAAACAGTGAATGAGAATCTACTGTAATGCTTTCTCATATTCCCTAATCCCAGCAAATGTAGACAGACAGAAAGCAAGCGAGAAGCAAGGCAGAAAACCCGCTCTGTCAGTGAGTAGGACTGCATTGGCGGTTGTGTTTGCACATCATGACTTGAATGAAATGTGTGGACAGTGACTGCTTCTCACTCTTAACAGGGAGGTATCAGCTCAACCAGAATTACCATTTCATCCAGGGCCCCATTTGTACTCCTTGCCTCTCTCAGTGATGGATATCCGCATGGAAAATAATGGACCTACTGATTTTTTTTTTGTGTATTTTTATGTCATAATTTAATCACAATACCACTGAGCAAATTCAGATTTTACTGCTCTTGCTTTCTCATTTTTTAAAGGACGTAAGACCAGTCACACCTTTATTACTTAGTCATTTTAGGTTTGAAAGACACTGGCTTAATTGCACTGGGTGTGAAGAGTAAAAACCCCATCAGAGGCTTATCTACAGCTGACCAAAGGGCAAACTGTTATAGCTGGAGACAGGTGAAAGAGCTATTCCCTTAATAATTCCCTCCGCCCCCACAGCCACACACACACACGCACACAGATACACATACACAGACATTCACACAGTTATACGCACGCATTCACACATGTGTACACACACACACACACACACACACACACACACACGGAAATTGATGGGCCCCAGAGTGACATGCTCATGTGCAGCCTCCAAGACGGCCACACCTATGGTACCCTCCGACTCTTAAAGCGCTGATGAAGGTTCAAGGAGCTGCCCACCTTTAAGTGGTTTCCACAGCGGCATGTTTCTCAAGCCACAATTCCAGACCACAATTCCAGAGGTCTTAAACCAGACCAACACATACAAGTGTAGATAGAAGAGATTGCGTTCATGCTTTGCAGTGGAGTTGCAGTACAAGCAAGATAATTATTCGGATAAGTATCATCCTACGATCCCACGTTAGCCACATCACATTAACACATTGAAGGCATGTGAAGTTTCACTGCAGAAACAGAGTGATTCCAACTGTTTGTGAAAACAGTTTGATAAAACTCCTTCCTGATTTGTTTTATCAAGGGTAATATATTGCAGGCACCTTAAGTCAGATTCACAGAAATGACGAGTAACTGCCATTCAAGTCCCTTGTTTTGCTTTTTTCAGTAAGCCAACAGTATCATCACAAACCATACAAAACATTAAATTAGTATGAAAAGCACATGACCATTTGCTGAGGAGTGCTGAGGAGTACCTCTTAAAACTGTTTGGAATAATCATAAGAATACACCAAAGACAACACAGGGACGATAGGTCAGGGGCCTTATTCATAAATATTCTCTTCAGGATGGGCTTAAGCCTTGAAATTCAGTCTTACCTCACAGCTGCAGTGGGTTTTTAAAGAGGTGCCGTGAATAACTTACAGCAAAGACCTGGGATGAACCGCTTGATGGAAGGAAAACTGTGACTTGCGTCATTGCCTGGAAAGCCGTGTGACACTATTAAATGTGCACACTGGCACCGCATTGCGGCTTCTCTCCAAATCCTCCAGAAGCCCAAGCAGAATCCCCGGTAATTCACAAAAATGTGGCATCCCGGATATGTGATGTCACAAAGGATACCACAGGGGACGCCCAATAATGTGGGTTCTCTCTCGTGTGGTGGGCGGGACAAGTGCACACTGGGATGTTTTTTTGCCTGAAATTGCACCTATATTTAGATGTTGGTCTACTGACTTCAGTTAGGTCTCTCTTTTGGACCTTGAATGCCAAGATTTTCAGACTTCTCCCCAGGTTTAAAAAAGCTCTGAAAATGGATACTGTGGATGCGTTGCATAATCCTGTGAAAGGAATAAAGATCTGATGGAGAAAAGATTTCTACGGCAATATGTAATGTACAATAGTTGTGGCTACCTGTCAGAATCAATTTTGCGAATGATTTGTTACTCTGTAATGATCTTTGTGGTTCATGCTGTCCTAATGGCCTTTTTGGCTCATTGTTAAAGAGAGCAGGGTTTTTCCCTGGGTCTTGCAAGGAGCTGTGCGCTGTGCATGTGGGTGTTGGTGGAGGCCTCAAAAGCAGGTAGTGTGCATTTGACTTCCACAGATATTTTGTTTATCAAAGAGGTACATAGTTAAACATTCTGTGAGTGAATTCTTGCACAACAGAATTAAATTGATTGCTCTTGTTGCTTAGCGCTGAGCAAGGACGTTTCTAGCTATTGAAAAGATCTGGGGCTCAGTCAAGTTGTAAGTTGTAAATGTAAGTTGGCTGGGGCTTTTTTTTTTTTTTTTTTGAAGGGAGGTTTGCATCGGTAGTTTGGGGAGGTTATATCTACCTTTATAATAAATAACTATTAGCACACCTTCGGACGCTGCAAGTCAAGTTCCGCTCTGTTACACAGGCTGTCTGTTGTTTTGCTATAAGCACCTCCTTTTTCAGGGCGAAAATATCCGGGACTAGTCCTAAAATAAGCGGGGCTAAAGCCCCGAATGATTGGACCTAACGACGCCACTGGCGCTGAGGAGTTACCAGTTTACATACTGTCCACATAAGAGCATAGAAGATGCAGTTCTTTTTATGTAACATGTATGTGTTGGGGGGGCGGCTTTTGCAAAGGTTACAATTATTCTTATATTTGAGAACCTAACATTTGGGCCTCTAAACTCTATGTATACACTTAGTTAGGCTGCAAGGTACTGAGTGGCATAAGTCTTAAAACTTCTGTTAACCAGCTTGTAAGCTGTCAGTAAGCTGCTACAGTGATTTTCCCTTTGGCCAACTCAGCATTCCTTTTCTGAATTGCACGGTTGCTGTGAAGTGAAAAGTGACTTCTCATTTGACTCGGTGGCAGCTTTTCTGTTGTGACTAAGCGAAACAATCGCGTAGTGCACCAGAAAACGCCCTGCTGATGTGGTCTACTCGCTCATGAGGTAAATCCAAATTAATGACGATTTGTAGGCACTGTGTCAGCAGGGCAGTGTGGGCTAAACCCCAGCGGACCGAGGACTCCCATTTCCAGCTAAACGCCTCGGTTTATGCCGGCTGGCGGTTCCCAGGCGATGCCCAAGAGGGCCGGTCTGACCGGGTCTCCCAGAGTGAAGACCCCTCTCCGTTACGCCGAGCGGGCGCTTTTCTGGAGGCCTGACAGGTCATGAATGCTGATGGCTGTTTTCGTCCACCTTGCCAAGACGCCAGGGCCTGCAGGTGTCATCCCCCTCCCACAGTGGTAAAGTGGATCCAGTGAAGCGAGAAGGAGCCTCTTAACGCTTCCTTTCCCCTTCCTTTCACAAACAATACACAAAACTTCTGCAAAAGGATGAGTGCATGGGTCTTATCTAAGATTAAGTTGGGCTGTCAAGAATACGCTCTTTCTATCGCTTTTTGTTTCGGTGATTTGGATTAGATCTACCTGCAAGCGTTAGCTTTATGCTGTAAATATTTGAAGAGCAACTTAAAGGCCATGGAGTTTAGGGAAACCCGCAATTTCTGTGTGTGGTTTCAGATTCACATCTTTGTAAATCATGGGACCTGCACTGAAATTACTAATTTCATTGCTGACATGCCAGAACTACAATCAGACTTTATCAGTGTGGGGTTGCACTGACAGTAGCATTTCCTCTCCATGTATGATGAATTTCTAAGAGCGGAAGATGCCTGTCTCCCTCATAGCAGCTAACTAAGTCCACTCTATGCTACGAGCTGTCAATAGAAGTCACATTTTAACCACTCTCATTTTCCCTTTCTTGTTGTGGAAAAAAAAATCTACTTAAGTAGCTGAGGCTCTGACACAAAGCAACTGCTGAATTCATCAGACTCTTCGGGCTTAATTGATTATTTGTGCGGAGCTATGCATCTGTTAGCTTCGGGGTACCGGGGGAAATAATGTAAAATAGGTAAGAAGATTAAACGTGGGAAAATGGCTTTTACTGGCTGCACTGGCTTGTGTTATTAATCTTTTTCTCTCCTCTCATTCAAAATGGGTTTTTCATTAAGGCTTCCCCATTAAAGGTGGCTCCCTATAGCTTCCTGATCATTAGAGAAAGCTTTACTAATAGAGATTTTATGAAGTGATACAGACGAGAGAGGCGAGCGATCATTAAGGTTCATATTGGCAGAGTTCGGAACGAGACGTTCAAAAAAACTCGGGGCCGTCTCTCGCCCCAGGCCCTGTTTTTGCCATCCCCGGAAGGCAGCAGCCTCTATTATCCTGTAGATTCTGGTCCACTTTCTCCCTTGTCCTCGCCCGCTTCGCGTTATTAAAGATAACGAATTGACAATGCGCGCGCCTGAGCCAGCGCGCATAATTTTCCACCTCTCTGTTGACGCCTGTTTAAAAGTCGGTTTCAAATGCCGCGCGCCCCATTCTGCAGAGCACATCTGCTCCCTTTGATGCCCTTAAGTCACAGAAATGCAGGCTTCAGTGAGAAAGCAGGAGCATAGGAATAGTTTCCCTTTTCAAGTAAAGACGCCCTGTACAATTTAAGTATGGAGGTTCCTCACAGTAAGGAAACTGTTCAATATCAAGTCAAAGTCATTTAGTGTAGTTGCCATATTGAAAATGTACATCTCTTTCCATTCTGTGTGTCTGTATGAATAAAGACTTTTAAAAAAAGGAAACTTAAGATGCAAGCATTATGGTGTACCATATGCCTGTATATCTTTTGATCAGAAGTCATGCACTTTTTTCCACCACAAAAAGATCTCATGAACAGATTCTACTTATAGTTATGGAAGTGAATTTAGCTTTTAGCTTCGTAATGAGGAATTCTGTGGGCAATTAAAAAAAAAGAGTAAGAAAAACAGGTTTAAATAAAAATTCATTTTACCTACACAACAGAATTCCATATGAAAATGCTTCATTGTCTTAATGGAACGTGTCAGTTTTACCACTTCAACAACCCTGCTTGAATACACCACTTGAATACAACTGATTGGGCAGACAGAAAATGAGCTTGTGTGCATTTTCTGTAACTGTTGTGCGTCATACTACTATTGTTAGTGTTGTAGTATTGATATTTCCAAGCTGTATTGTGTGGAAAGAAGCTCTCGCAACCTCAGATAAAATAAACGTTGTTATTTTTTTTTTCAGACGCTAATTCTCACATAAATGCACAAAGCCTGATGTTGCATTAATCAAAGCACACATTGTAAGGGTAGCGTACTTATTTGACTAAAGGACATAAAGGAATAGGATGCGTTTACCTATGGCTCCCATGTAATGTTTTTTTCTTTCCCCAGCTGTTATCCAACAGCACACCGTGTGAAGTGAGGGAAAACCGCAACAGTTTTCTTCCGGTGCCCGGAACGCAGGTATTAATTTAGCATTCGGGAAATGACCCCCCTTTCGGAAAAGGTCGCACGCCCCGGCCGTCATCAGCATTCCGTCCTATTCTTGTCAGTGAAGCACTTTTCTTCTTTTTTATCGATCCCGGTGTCTGGGTTTTTATTCACCTTTCGTGCTCTGCTGGCACGGCACTTTTCCCCGATCTGACACATCTTTTGTTTGAGATTGCAAACTACGTGTCGGAGGAGGGTGATTTGCTGGCACGGCCGCTTTTTACCTTATCACCCGGGGCGCCCCCCCCCCCCAGACTGAAGAGTTCCACTTGCCGCTCTCTCATCTCGCACCCCTCGGGCCACGCCTCCTGTAATCAGAAAGGTGTGATATTCATGAGACGGAGGACAGCATTTTTCCCATGCAACTCCCTCAATTATTTCCAACGTGCCGCAAACTTGATTTGCTCCTCTTCTTCTGCGGGTTCTCGGCACATCAGACATGACTGTAATTGCTTTTTTTCTCCCCCCCCCCAGCCTCTCTAGGGAAGCCCCTCATCCTCCGTTTTGAAGTGTGCCTGCTGTTTGTGTCACCTTGCGGTGCTAGACGGCACTTGGGGAGAAGTGACAGTTCCTGGATTATTATCACTGTTATTTATTTTCTCGGCAGGTGCCGTCATCCGGAATGACTTGCATAGCTTACATTTTTACCTATTAACCATTTTCGTACAGCTGGATGTTTACGGCATTGGAGCAGGATGTCTTCAGGGGTGAGAAACAGTCCCCCTGAAACTCTGTCTCTCTGCCCCCTGAATCACTACATCCCTCTCCCCTGAATCTTTATGTCACTCTCCACCCTGAATCACTACACCCCTCTGCTCCCCTTGAATCTCTAAGTACCACCACCTCTTCACATGAACATTTATCAGACAAATGGGTAAAGCATTTCATCCATAGGAAAAATCTGTACAGCTGCATAATGTATCACAGATACATTTATTTTGATGTTCAGTATATTCAAACATGTTAAATATGTTAAATATGCCACAATGAACAGCAAAAGTCAAGTACAAAGTGACCAAATAATAAACAAAATAGCCACTTTGCAAATACTTGCTAAATGTGTACTAATTTGTCATGCAGACAGGAGGAGGTTTATGCAAATTATGTGAGGTTTTAATAATGCCACTCTTGCCATGTTGGAAAATTTACGTTTGCTTTTGTGATTATATTTCAGACGAACTTTATCTGATGTGAAAATATGTGAGGTTACTCGGGACACAATATGAATGTGATAAAACTCCATCTACAGTTAATCCATTTCGCCCTTTGTGTACTAATTCTCTCTTAGAACAAGTGAAAGTAGTATTCACCCATTCTTTGAATGGATTTTTTTGTGTTCACAGTTTGAAATTGACTTCAAAACAATTTGTATTAGGAATAATTGGATACACAGGCAAACCTTTACTCTCTTTCGGCATTTTAAAACCGCCAAGATGCAATTTGGACTCTTGATTAGTGTGACCAAAACAGAGAGCTGAACGCATAACTTTCGTTTTTGTTTTTCAACCTTCATTTCTCCGCCGTTTTGGGAGAGTCAATGAAGCAGCCCTTTTCACTTCGGTACATTGATAATGGGCTTTTTAACAGCCTCTTATGAGAACGGATTTAATGCGTTCTGATATAAAAGGGGAAGATTTGATGAACCGCGGGCCCGGCCTGAGCACCGCTCCTGTTATAATGCACCACATATCAAGTTAAAAAGCATCAAAGGTGACTCTTACCTTTTTAAAAGGCCACCCGAGGCCATTCTCTCTCAAAAAAAAAAAACTCTCAGCAGTTTACCTTACAATTATTAAATAAAAAAACACATCCAAGCTGGAGGTTGAAATTCTTTTTGAGAGTTCTGGGGGAAAAAAAAGTCAGGGTGCACTTCAAAATTTAATGAATGCCAGGAAAGTGTCTAGCTGGTCATTAAAACGTCAGTCCCAGTCAGTGAAGCTGGTCGATTCATAAACCCTTGGTGCGTCCAACTGAACGCTTTCCCTGGGTTTTACTTTGGAAGAAGAAGAAGAACGCTGGTGTCAGTTGCGGTGTCTGCATGCTGCTGTGTGGATTACGCCATGCGGGAGGGTGCATGTTTGGGGGGCTTTCGGTGCATTCTCTGCAGTGACGTCTCCCCTGCGTGGGAGTGGCGGAGGCTTTAACAGGAGGGTCCGCTCTCCCCGCAGGCCGCAGTGAATTACTGAAATGTGCCAAGGACCCATAGCGGTGAAATAAACCCGGCGTTCTCGTGCGCAAAGTGTGGACCCAATCAAATCACTTTGGCGGCTTCCCATGGTGCACTTGCAATAGGCCTGGGGAATCATTTTGATTCATGAGTTTGAGTTTTTTTTTTTTTTGGGGGGGGGGGGTTTCCATTACCCAGTAGATTTTTTTCCAAATGGCAAAACAGAATATTGGGCATAAGGGTTTTGTGGGGGTTTTTTTTAAACAGGGTTTATTTAATTCCCTTCATCTTTTTTGAAATATGATACAACAGCTTTGAGGTCACCCTTGTGGAGTTCACTCGGTTATCTGAGATGTTAGAAAAACCAACACCGCATTAAATGAAAAACATTTTCTGCTCCTTTGTGTCAGTGCGCACTATGGCTGTCATTGTGTTTGCATTTGCACAAATTATGACCCTGAATCATAATTGGCCATCTTCACTGTCATTGTCACATTCATAATACCAAAAGAAAGACTTTTTTTCATTATGCAAACACATGAAAGGCCTTTTCTGAGGCCTTGCTGTTGGTGTAAGAATAAACATATGGATTGCTCAATACAGTTTTTGTGCCCTCTTACAAGCACATCAGTGGAAAAATAACAGATGTCAATATAGAACCGAAATCCAAAGAATAGGACCTCAATGACTATGCACTGGGAATATCATTTCTAATTACAGATGAATTTCAGATTTTCCTCCTGAAACAAACACCACAGTAAAGATGTTATAGATTAATCACAGTTAAAGTGTAATTTAACTCAGGTTGGCATGAATAAATATGAAGGAGGATTTGTCAGAACTTGATATTCCAGGCGGACCTGTCATATAGATTTTTGTATTCGGTGTATAAAGAGGCAAATGAGATATCCCCAGATAAAGCTGGGTCACGGTGAGGATGATCAATACGTGTCTGGTCAATTGAACCAAGTTATAGGCCATTTTGTATTCCATTAGCTGTCTTGGGGGACATCCACGGTATCAGCTGAAAAAGCAAAACTAATTCCATCTTCAGGGTAATAAAAATTCATTATCTCTTCCAAGCTGAGAGAAAATGAAACTTCTGGACATATTTAAATGATTCCACCATAAGACCAGAATAACTTCTGCGCCTGCTACTTAAAAAAAAGTAGATCCCACTGTATCCCATTGTTTTACACTATCAACTACACTGAACGGACAGAAAGAGAACTGGGGTAATTTGTGCTGTTTTTTTTTTGCCTCTTATTGTTTTAAGAATTTACCAAGACATCCTCTCGCATGAATGCACGCTCTATCCTCAGCTCACTGTATTCTCAAATATAACAGCCTAATCCTGCTTAGAGTTATATGTCAGACAGAATCGTGTAAGATCATCAGCAGAACTTGCTCTGTCCTGAGTAGACAGCAATAAACTACTGCCTCTCCATTGGCCACACTGTGTGCGCCTGCTTAACGCTGGACGGCTTGAGATGTGTCCTACTTTCCGCAAGCGAAAATATCCATAAACAAACAGAAATACCGGGTCAACACTACAGCTTACAGGCATCCAAAGCTACGGCTTACACTTCTGCCTCTAGTATTCTGGTGAATTGCTAATGCTGTCATTACAACATGCATATCTACTTGAATTTAAGTCGCACAAAATATCAGTAAGCATATCTGAATGACCCCCCCAGGTGAATGTGACTAGCTGATGATCCTGGCACACCTGAGTCGACGGACCTCACAGGGTTGAATTTATAAATGACTGGTGTGTCCAACTAAGTGCTTTCTCTGGGTTTTATTGTCTTATAGAACCACCAAAGTGCCTTTTGAATGTATGATGGTTTGATAAGGATATGAGGTGACCGGCTAAGCAGCCATATACCTCTCGAGTTGGAAAGGGTTGCTCTATTTTGGTTTGGCTCACTGTGTCATAAATTAGCTATTCATAGCTCAGCCCTGGGCCACTGCTTCACAATGATGGGATAACCTTTCTGAGCCATAGTTCAACCACAGTGGCTACATGTCAAGCACAATCCCGCCGAAGAAAAAAAAAGAGCACAGACCATAGACCTGTACACCTTTCCTCACCCTGCTGAGAGTGATGTGTGACTGACAGACCTATAAACAGTCAAACTGCGTAAAGGGAAAGGGCAGAGTGGGTAAGGCCAGTCATTAACAGCGTGAGACTGTCTAGATGGACACGTCTTTGGTACATGACATCAGCGGGGCAGGTTAGACAGAAGTGGCCTGGGTGGAAATAGAAGAATAATGATAAGAACGAGACAGTCAATGCAGGCATGACCTGAAACCGAAGTCTGGAGCCCCGTCAGTGGCAGACAGCTGCCAGCAGACAGAATGGTGGGTGTTGACTGTGTTACTGTGTCTGTATGATGGGCGTTCACTGTGTTCACTGTGTGTGCGCGGGCGTTCCCCCTCAGATCTCAGTGGATGCTTTGCCGCCATGAGGCTGGTCTGGAAGTACGTGGACAAGATGAGGTGTTTCCGGAAGCGCTCCGCCATCCCGCTCCTTGGCGTCCTGATCACCTGCCTCCTCTTCCTCAACCTGTTCATCGAGGACGGCTATGTACTGGTAAGCCATTCTGCTAATAGCACAACATTACGGACACACATAGCAGTGTGTAGTGGCAAGAATTGCACATAGCAGCAGGGGGCTACAGGTTTGAGTCCCAAGTCTGTGACATTTCCAGTCAAATGTTAAATGATATTTAAGTGCAAGATAGCAATAAGGAGAATTGATTGTGGTTAGCTTGTTAACAAGAGAAAAATGCATAATATGTGTCATCAAATTCAGCTCATTTGTAAGTAAGTAATCTGGTTCAGTCCTGGTTAATCTGTTGTTATTTGTTGCCCTATAATGCGCCGCCGTTAAAATTTGATGTGGACTTGGAACGTCTGTGGATTTCTTATTTATGAGGCCATCAGAACTTTGTGATCACAACATGTTTTCTGTATTTGTTGTTTAAATTATTAAAGAGTCCTGCACGTTTTAGACAAACTGACATTCACACCAAAGCAAATTGCATTTAAATGCAAATAGCTTCTGAGGCCAGAGATTCGGCATGCGCTGCAAGTGCTTGTGGGCTGATTCAGATACATTAAAACACATTCTTTTTAGAAAACCTCAGCCTGCTCTTGGGCTATGTAAGTAAACAAACATTTATTTCAGCACTGAAATAATTTAATATTAACATGATATTTCTTTCCAAAGTTTTACCTTTTCTTATTTTGAAACAGCATCAAAGACTGTGCCAACTCCCTGACTCCTAATATGTCCAAGTCCAATCCTAATTCTGAGCTATAATCACAATACTTCATTGCATATGGGTATTGTGAACATTTGTACAATGGAAGTTTTTAAAATAGTGATTTGTTTTCACTTATATGAGCTATTAATTTGTCATGTTTCCTCGTCAGTTTAACAATCAGTCTAATATCAGACCTAGAACTTCTTGGAACTCTTGGAATGACTTCTTGTCCTCTGTGTAGTTTTGTAACTTTTTTCTTGCAGAAAAAACCTTGCCAGTTAACCTTGAGAACTGTGTACACTGGGATTAGATTGAACAGAGGTCTAAATAAGGCAGATGCCCATGTATTTCATGTTTGTGTTTTCTTTGTCTGTTGAAAACTGATTTTAGGAGGAGGACAAAAGGCAGAGAGAGACGTCAATACATCAGCTGAACTCTGAGCGATACGTTCACACCTTCAAGGACATCTCAAATTTTTCAGGAACTATAAATGTGACTTATCGCTACCTGGCAGGATCTCCATTGCCAAGAAAGAGTGAGTACTGCTCTATTTATACCTGTCATTTCAATGACCTGCAATATTCCTGTGAAATTTGAGAACTGGCTCAAACTCTAATGAATTAAAAGCATGTCATCTTGACTAATTTACTTGTGTTGAACAGCCTAGTATTCACAAAGGTCAGTTCATATCAATGTGTTTAAAATGGAGGGAAAAAGCAATGCATCAGCTATAAAAACTTCACAGCTTTGGTTGGTGAAACTAGATCCCGGTAAATAAAAAGATCAAACACCAGCCACAAGAGGAAATGTGCTATTTGAGTAATGCCGCTTGTTCCTGTTTGTGCTTGCAGAATACCTGACCATCGGACTGTCTTCTGTCAAAAGGAAAAGGGGAAATTATCTCATGGAGACGATAAAGTCCATTTTTGACCAGTCCAGCTATGAGGAACTTAAAGAGATAGTGGTCGTGGTTCACCTGGCAGACTTTGACTTAGCTTGGTGTGAGAGCCTCGTGCAGGAAATCTCCAGAAAGTTCGCCCACCACATCATAGCCGGAAGGCTGCTGGTCATACACGCTCCCGAGGAGTACTACCCGTCTCTGGATGGGCTCAAAAGGAACTACAACGACCCCGAGGACCGGGTCAGGTTCCGGTCCAAACAGAACGTGGACTACGCCTTCCTCCTCAACTTCTGCACCAACCTCTCCGACTTCTACATGATGCTGGAGGACGACGTCCGCTGCTCCAGAAACTTCCTGACAGCTATGAAGAAAGTGGTCACCTCTCGGGAGGGATCCTACTGGGTGATGCTGGAATTTTCCAAGCTGGGCTACATCGGGAAGCTATATCACTCCAAGGACCTGCCTCGCCTGGCCCACTTCCTCCTCATGTTCTACCAGGAGATGCCCTGTGATTGGCTGCTGATCCACTTCAGAGGCCTGCTGGCGCAGAAAGACGTGATCCGATTTAAGCCCTCGCTGTTCCAGCACATAGGGTATTATTCGTCCTACAAGGGGTCGGAAAACAAACTGAAAGACGACGACTTCGAGGAGGACTCGTTCGACATCCCCGACAACCCGCCCGCGAGCCTGCACACGAACATCAACGTGTTCGAGAAGTACGACGCCACCAAAGCCTACAGCAACGTGGACGAGTACTTCTGGGGAAAGGCCCCCTCCACCGGAGACTTCTTCGTGATCGTCTTCGAAAAGTCGGCCAAGATCAGCAAAATCAAGATCGTCACGGGGACCGACGACCGGCAAAATGACGTGCTGCATCACGGAGCCTTGGAAGTGGGGGAGAAGCTAGTCGGGACCAAAAAGGGGAAACAGTGCACGTCGTACATAACCTTAGGAGAATTTAAAAATGGTAACATTGAAGTCCGTGATGTCAACCGGCAGATCGCATTTGACATTGATTGTGTTCGCATCGTGGTCACAGCCAGTCAAAAAGAGTGGCTGATAATAAGAAGCATAAGCATTTGGACTACACAGCCATCAGGTCAATAATTAACTCTATTATAATCATGCCGTTAGGACAGCATATTTATTTACTTATTTATTTATAATGTGTGATATTGATTGATGTTTTCATTTGGTTTTGTTGCAAATAACACTGTTAAGTTAACTGAATATATATATATAGACGAAAGTGAAACACAATGGAAATAATGACCTCAAAACCATCATAAATCTGAATTCAAAGTAATTCAGTTTTTTTATGATTTATCATATTACTTCACTTTCTGTCTTATACAAAACAAAAAAAGAGACCACTTCAGAAATTGAAGAACTACATAAAAAATAACTATAAAAAAGATTTATGTCATTAATTTTAGCCACGCAATTCCACCTTGTCTTGTGAGTGACACTAAAATTTGGGTCTTCTCCATCCTTGCGTGCCATGTGGCCCGACTGTAATACTTCACTCAGCACAATGGCTTCAGGAAAAGGTGTCACTCCTCATATTCTTAGACACAATCAGAGCAGTACATCACCAACCCAGACCTGGGCAGTATTTCAGCACTCCCTTGCACAAACTCTTCATGGCAGTACATACTGTAACGACATCTCTCTGGCGGGCAGACTGAACAAAATGTCTACTGCTGCATAACTATAAAGCAAGCCTGTTCAGACAAAAGCTTAATTTCTTTGTGTTGGCTACTGTTGGTTTCTGGAGGGATAAGCTATCACTAATCAGAGCCCAAGAACACAAATACTACAACACAGAGAGACTTGTAACGGCCACTGGAATGCACTGACTCAGCTGTAACTTTTTAATTTTTAACTTCAGTTTTCATTCCACCAACCAAACTTGAACATGGATTTTAATGTCTGCCATGCGCTGAACTGTGTGGGCAATAGCAGAAATTAGTGAGCCAAACAAAAAGGACTTACCCTAGGTGCAAGTGTTTGAGCAATGTTTATACACCCATCCTGATCACATGATTTCTAAAACATCAGAGTATGCTACTTGTTTAGAAAAAAGTGCAAAGGTAACAGCCAAATAGCTGTGTAGTTTACTGGATAGCTTTGTTATGTTACCTAAGTCAGCAAATTGTTGTGTACACCATGCCTTTTGTAACAAGCAGGTCATCAGTGATATTTTGAGAAAGCTTGCATAATATTTTTAGAGTTGGAGCAAGTGTTAGATGGCTAGCTAGCTACAATAAATCTAGAGTCCACATCATCATGGCAAGCAAACTTGTCACACCCCCATGGCTAATTAGCTAGCTGCATAGCTACAGTGCGTTATAAAAGCAAAAGTAAAGTTTGTATGGATCAAAAGAACATGGTCTACTGTATATATAAGACTGTAAAACTATAGTTTTCATAAAAACTGAGAACACTTGCAAAAAAAAAAACCCTTTTACCATATATCCCCATGTATTTACTGTATATATCTTGTCTGACAAAGTTTGTCCAACATAGAAATAGTAACCATGTAAGGTGTGGATAGTGTCCTTCTCTAGAAAACTGAGTTGGCTGCTTGATTTCAGAGGCATATATTAAGAACGTAGGTTAGGTTTATATCTGAAAATGATTTAAAGTTAATAAAGTTTAAAAAAATGCAAAAAGCTCACCTGGTTCGGTTACCACAGGTCTTGTCGTTATGAAAAGTATTTTTTCATGCAACGATAACTGACAGCCGCTCTTGCTAATCTTGCTAAACGGACTTTCACACTGCAATTGGCGGTGAGTTACCGAGCTACAGGCGTTAGGAGTTAGGGGTGAACACCGACACCTGTGGTGAACCTCCGTCTTGCCTCGCAGCTTCTATCTAAACTTGAGTAAAACTGAAACTCAAGTAAATATTATGTCACTTTTCCTCGGAAAATACTCAACGGACGCCGGCCAGCGGGCATTTTACTGGGCGGTCACCTTTCTGCGAGGTTATTTTGCTGCGTCCGTGATGAACGTAGCTACCTCATTCCCTGCCTTTCTGGGTTGTCACGAGAAGAAAACGTTGACGCGCATAAGGGAAATTTCGCAAGCCGCTGTCGTGATTGATTATAAATTCAATTTGTGAAAACGGGAATTAAAAAATATTATATATTTTAATGAGTGTTATATACTTTAATGAGTACTATAATTTATTAAATGGTATAAGTTACACTGTCATTAATGGTTAACCGAATACCTGGTTAATTGCATATTAAAGCAAAACCTATATCAAAGCAGCATCCATTAAAACACAGAAATGAAATGAGACATAGTATAACTACCTACGTTTTTAGTGCTTCAATTAATTTTCTTGAGAAAAATCAGCATCATTGTGGGCTATATAGTTTGGCAATTAGTTAGTCAATACCCAAAGTTCTTCGTCAGCAGCTATACAAGACATTCCCAATGAAGATAATTAAGATAAGAAAAACAAAAGAATTATCATTTCATAGTCATCACTTAAGCAACTGGTGAATTCTGTACTGCTTGTTACATATTACATACACTGTAGCGTGGGTTCACCGCTTCACCTGATAGTGCATGTCATGACCTTTGCGCTTACGCTACTTGCAGCTAGGGAAGGGTCGACATGTCGGCTCACATAAATGCATTAGACTGTAACGGACCAAGATAAACACAACTGCGTGCCACAGAGAATGCACGCAGAAACATTGTGTCAGATACTGAGAAGAGGCTTACATGTCAGACAAAGCAGACTGACCAAAACAGCCAAACATTGAGGAAAAACAGGACCTTAAAACCTATTCTTATTGTGGATATTTTTTATGTCGGTGTGACACTCGCACTGAAAACAGTGCCCACTAACACATTCTGTGATTCACCAGTTCATTGTGAGATCAGGAAAAGAGCATGTGTTGTTTCTTCTACACTCAACCATCTGCAATTAGCCTTTTCATGTTCATTACGACATCAACATGTTGCTTATTATTGTACAAACAACTTAAGCTCCACCAAGCAATAGAGAAAGCACTGTTTACAGTGCAATAGTGTGCTGTGCAAAGCTGTAGGCGGTAGCCCTGATATGTCTGTATTTGTAAGACGCGTTGGATTACAATTTTATTTATGTAGGAAGTTTGCCTGTATCATTACACTTTCACTACCATGTAAATGAGGCTTATTTAGTATATTTCAAATTATTAAATACAGAATCACTTGTGGCTTTTTGTAACTTCAGAAGAGATCCACAGTCCTACCCTCAACTCAGCTGTTTAATTAGTCTTATGCCAAACTGTATACTGGACTGACTCCAACCGCAAGTGAATCCTTTATATAATTGTTCAAGTTGTGTAATAGTGGGTCACTGAATCCCATGTACACATTAATAGCTTATTGAACAAGAGTGTGACTGCATATCAGATTTGTGTACTTATTAGTGTAACTGCACCTTTTTTAGATCTACTGTACAGTGTTCATTTTTATTCAAGGCCCAACTGATGTTATGAACCTCATCCACATACATTGGTTGTGTAGGCAGAACAACAGTGTTTAGTGTCCAGTGCAGATTGCTGGGAAGACTCCCAACATGGCAACCCACACAATCAGTTAAAATCATAGTGTGGGCCAAATGACCATTTGATGATGCGTTTCTCAAACATGTCAACCCAGACCCAGCAAACCCTTATGTAATTGTACATAGGACCATTCTGAGTTGTCATTATGAGCTCTGGTGAGGAATACAGTCCCTGAAAAGTTAATATTTACAGTGCAATTAAAAATGACCAAACTCATAATATAGGCATTGTCAAAGAAGCAATGTAATAGTTTAACAGGTATAATATGACATGGAGTTAAAAAGTAAGAGCTAAAATCACCTATAATGATATAGTTAGAGTCAAAGAGATATGTGCAGTGTCTGAGCTACAGTATGCTGCTTTGTAGAGATGCCCTTACACATATATCATATTAGGCAATACATACATACATATAGGCCGACAAAAATGCTGTCTCTCATGGTGATTGATCTTAGTTGCCAGCAAGTCATTAACAAATTATCAGTTACATTCCATGATGTTAAATCTTTTATGTTGGTGGGTGGAGGCAAAAACTGCTTATGTACAGTACATATAGACTAATTAGAACAGGGTGGCCAGTCTGCACCCGAGGGCTTCATGAAACCCTTCAGAGCTTCTCATGTGGCCCCCTGAAGTGAGTGTGAAGGAAAAAGATCACCCATTATGAAATGGATTATGACTGAAAATGTTACTGTTCGATCCTATGAAATACGTAAGGTGGTACTACAGTATAGACACGCATGGGGCCACTCCTGAGGAAGGTTATCCCTGTCATTTTACCAGATGCCTAAAACTTGGCAAACTGTACGTATGTTTGCCAAAACAGATTCGATCACCTCCTCTTCACGTGAAGTGTAATGGATGTCACATACAAATGGATGGATATTAAAAACAGTTGATAGTTGCCAAGTATTTTTAAGGTGGCTTGGAGAATAACACTAGCCAATTCTGTTGTCTACTGCGTGTAAGGTTTGTCACCCCTACATTAGAATTTGTTGAAGTCAAACTTCTAAAAGCAGATAAATAATCCATGATAAAGTCATTGGGGAGGGGAAAGTCTTTTTTTACTGTCTTCCAAAAGACCCACTGACTGATAAGTCCTAATCTGCATGTATTTTGAATATAAGATTGTGTATGGGTCATAGTCTGTGGTATTTTAGGAGTTGAAGCTTTGTCATTCGGTTCCTGTGTTTTAAACTATGGCCCACATTCAATTTCACCGCAGTGCACCAAAGCGTCTTTAACTCTGAATGACAATTGTATCATTTTTTAGATATGATTTTTAAAATGAATTCACAGCTGTTTCATAGCATCTTTTGTTAGGTTCAGAGAGAGGCAATTTCATGATGTCATGCACAAGCATGGAAAAGCCAAATGTTTGCTAAAATTGGACACTCAAAGATGAGGACAAAGTACATTGTGGGTAGATTGAATCTGGGCCTTTTTTGGCAAAGTGTTTTTTTTTACCTCTGTATATTTATTATGTATTGTACACTTCACTCAATATGGTGCATTGTGATTAAAGTGGAGAGTATGTGGAAAGCTGTCAACTTTTTCAGTGCATTTTTTTCTCACATTGTATGCTACACTGTACTGTATGTATATTGTAAAATGATAATGACTTATATTTTTTTAAATATGTATTAATATAGTTGTCGAACTGAATATATATAAATATATTCAACGAGAGTTTAGATTGTGTTTGAATTAAATGAATGCCATGACTCTTGTAAAAAGTACTTTAACTTCATGCAAGCCAGACTACCTGTACAATTACTTCGGTTTCTTGACAGATGTAGAACAATCTATTGATATCTCCAGATGTTTACAGACTCTTAACTTTCCAAGTGACATTTTGCATGACGTGTTCTTCATTGGGAAACAGTGAATCACATCATTAGGAATGTTAGGGAACAAGGTAATGAATGAGTTGGTGTGTCAATGTGTTAGCGAATATGTGACTGCTTCGTTGGTGGATGACTCAGTGTGTTTTTGAGTGAATGGCTGTGTCACTGGTTGGATGAGTGAGATTATTAATGAGTAAGTTTGTGTGTTAGTGAATGGGTGAATGTGTGTTTTGAGTAAGCAGGTGAGGGAGTAAGACTGAATGTCTGAACAGTCACGTCATTAAATAAGGACACATTGTAATAACAGATGTGAGGTAATGTTCTGCTTGTTAATCTACTTTATGTATTGATCTTCGATCTGTGTAAGACTTGCCATGTTTTCATATAAAAGAGTTTGAAAATGAGTAACAAAAAAAAGTATTAAAAACTGGAAAAACTCATTTACTTGGTGAAAATAAAAAAGAAACGAAGTTTGCAGTGGTATTCGCAACAGTTCATTGAGTCTGGTGCATTGATTACAAAGCACTACATTTAGTTGGCACTGAATCCGCTATAGCCAAAAGCAAAAACGCACCCCTATGCATTATTCATTTTATTCATACATCGGCTTTCTGCTATTTGAATAGATGAATAATAAATATACAGCATACATGCCTGTTTGCTGAGGGAATATTCTGCATTACTGGTCTTTATCTCGGTGTCCCTATTTGCTATCAGGAAAGGACAAACACCTTATTTCCTGACATTTTCCCAAGCATGACTACCTGCAGAAGTCTGTGAGTTGTTGCACCGAGACTTGATTATAAACTAATTTATTTAGAGATATAAATACGGAAGCTAGGAGATCTCAGACGTGCCTGTTAACGCAAGGAATACAATCAACTGGACTGACTACCTGTCAAAATTGTATTTACCCACTTGTATTTGTCTTACCTCGGTTCTTCCAGGAAGTTCATTTAAGAACAAGTTCTCCATAACAGTGATGGACTGACCAAGGGGGTTACAGCACCATAGCAACAGAATACATCATTACAGCATGTTCACAAACTCACTCATGTTCACATTAGCATCCATGTATAAATGTAACCACTTCAGTCACGGCTTTGGGTATCGTGATGTAAAATAAATTCAGATGAAGTTATCCTTAGTCTCATTTTACCAGCAATAATGAGCATTACTGAGTTGGCACCAAATCGCTGAATTATCAACAGAAGTGGTATGCAGTGAAAGCCAGTTTCCCAAGCACATCTCTGTCAAACCTTTCACTTTCACTCACTCTGGAATATGCCGTCTTTCCATCTCAAAGACTCCCAAATCACCGTGATGCTCCCAAACTTTCCAAAGCAAAGCAGAATGCACTGATTACTCTGCAGTAGCCCATTCCAGTGGCTGGTATTTACATGGAGTGATGGATCGTCTGTTTTACTGCAGTTTTGGTACAGCTGAATTGGATCAAAATGATTACGCTGAAAATGTGTACTGTGAAAGCAGAGGGTGTGGTCCTTCACAGCAGGTATTCACGCAATACTGTGACAATAGAAGAAAGGGCAAAATGTTGGTTAGAGGAATGTATTTTCAGATTTTTGGTAACAAAATATGCTGACCTATTTTCTGCTCAATTCCGTTCTGTTCTGTCCTGTTCATATGCTTGTCTCACCTTTCTTCTTTCAGGAAGTTCACTGAAGAGCAGTTCTGTTCAGACCTCTTTTCTGTTCTGTTCATATATTTGTCTTACCTCTGTTCTTCCAGGAACTTCATTTAAGAACAAACAGCAATAGCCTGACCAAGGGGATTACAGCTCCATAGAGACAGAACACATCAGTACACAATGTTCACAAAATCTGGTTCCTTTCTTATTAGAGTCAATGGATAAATGTGACCACTTTGGTCATGACTTTGGATATCATGGAGTGCAATAAGGTTAGACAGAGTTACTCCTTACTCTCATTTTAACAGCTATAATGAGCATTACTGAGTTGCCTTGGCACCAAATTGTTATATTATCAACAAAGTGGCATTTGAAAGACAGTTTCTCAAGCAAGGCTCTGTGAAGCCTTTCGCTTTCACTCACTATGAATATGCAGTCTTTCCAATATGAAGACTCAAAAGGGAGTCGCCCCCAAACTCTCCAGATCAAAGCAGAACGCATTGTGCATGGTATGTAATTTTCAGGGTTTTTTTGCAAACATGTTTTCTGTTCAGTTTAGCCGTCACTTTGGTTTAGTGCCTCTTGCGACCTTGCAGTGTGCAGTGCAGTGCAGATGGGACTATGTGCTCTGACACTCATCGAGTCTCATGCAAATCCAAGATTCTCCTCAGACAGACAAAGCATTTGTCATACAGCACTGTTTCCATGAAATTGCCAACATTGACATGGTAGTAGTTTTCATGTCCTAACTGGACAATGGGGATTGCAGCTTGACTGAATTTGTGCATGAATAGTTGTTCTTGTTCAGCAGAAACCCTTAGAGGCTGCCCTTTAACCATGTGAGAGGCCATGGCGTCACACAGACAGAAAGCAGTAACAGTGTTTGCTGGTAAAGGAGCTGGTCATTAGGGCAACATACTGGTAAGCAGCAGGGACCATAACTGAAAGGTTGCTGGTTCAGTTCCCCACCGGGGCACTGCTGCTGTACCCTTGCGCCAGGTACTTAACCTAGAATTGCCTCAGTAAATGTCCAGGTGTATAAATGGATAACATGTAAAAACTCTAAATGTAAGGGCCTCTGGATAAGACCATCTACTAAATGGCAACAATGTAATGTAATGTCATCACACAAAGGTACAGGTAGGCCTTCCGGTATTGCACTGCTGCAGTTCTCAAGGGTTAGGTTGTGAGAACGCAGGTCCCTGGCACTTTCTGTTTTGGCCCCATAGGGTTAACATTTCGCACGTGTCCGTCTCACGGCCACAGCGCACTTCAAAGAGAGCCGGACCCCGTGCGAGGTGTGTCCGCACCGCCGCAGACACGTTATCGGCGGAACCATTCCTCATGCGCATTTTTAAGGTGTCAAAGCGGTCAGAAAACCAATACTTCATAATAATTACGGCGGGGGGGGGGTCGTATGCCACGTCAATCGATTCCCGGTTGCTGGGGCAACGGCGGGGACCACAAACAGGAGAGTAACAGGGGCGATAAGAAACACGTCCACCTGGCAGGGCACGAGACACAAGGTAGTCTTTCGCTTTTCTGACGCCGTGTTCGATCGGGCCGCACCGTCGATATGTCGAGAGCCCTCTCTCCACGGAGATGGCAACTGCCGCTATTGTCATGAGAATAATTGGAAAATCCCGAATGTGATGAGAGAAAACAAATCAATAGTTCTCACTTTCAAGGTAATGCCGGTTTGGGTAACAAATCAATCCATATATTAATGCAGCCAGTAGCCTTGGAAATTTTTATAAATCAACTTATTTGAATGCCTTTTTACCGTGGAAATATTGAGCCCTTTACTGCCACGGTAAAGCAATGTTCTGCCAGGATGATATGCTGTGAGGGTAATTTTATGGGGTTTTTTAACACCTCAGTGTAATAAGGCGACGGGAGGAGAAGAGAGACAGAGGGAGAGGGAAAAGAGGTGAAAGGGAGGGGTGGGGAAAGAGGCGCATGGCGACGAGAGACGCTCGGAAACACACTGTAAAATTCTGTTAGCAAGCCTTGGCTACCCACAATGCACTCTGTTCCTCAAGGTAACACATTCACACAAGTTTTACAGGTTTGGTTTTTTGTTTTGTTTTGCTTTTTTACATTTCTCACAGAACTTTTTTTTTGTTGTTAATTTCAGGGACTACTGGTCTGTACCGTTATGGAAAAAAAGAAACAATTGCCATCTGTTCTTTTAATGTAGGGGCAAAACACATCGTTCCTGGACTGAATAAATGTATTCAAAGAAAAGCCAAGCACATGTACTGCACAAGTGAAAGGAAGCTATGTAACATTTGCACAATATAAATTAGAGAGAGAGCCTAGCTCTCCCGGTGGTTTATGTTATTTATTTTAGTGGCATCAGCAAGATTCACCCAATCTAACCTGACTAAAAATGCAAGGATCGAAAAAGGATGTTTCTTTGTAAACCTGTCCTTATCGACACTCTAGGTAGCCTAGGTAGCCTAAATTATTAGCCTGAATTGGAACAGTTTTTTGAGCATCAAGCCCATTTCAACAGGGGGTGAAATCTTAAGTATGACGGTTTGCAAAAAAAATTAAAATCCACATCTGCTGAGCAATTTCAACGTTTTTAAATAGCGCCGTTGGGACACTGAGATACCTTTATTAATCCTACCGCTACTGCTAGCCCCTTAGTATTCTGCACGGGGGTCTCCCATGAGGGAACACAGATTAATGAGTCTAAACAATAGTAAAAGATGGAATGCTTCCTTGGAGTGTTAAATATTTCAGCAGAATGTGTGCCCCCATTACAACTGAATCAAGCGCAGGTTGGAAATCTTTGAGGACCAGATTGTTTCACTGAGGAATATCGAATGGGAACCACAGCCAAGCACTAAGTAATATCACTGCAGATTCTGTAGCATGTTTTTTGCAGGTCTAATCAGCAGAGTATTCCTTTAAGGACTTTCTTGATTGGGCGTTTTATAATTGCTGCAAAGGGATCCACCTGTTACTTTACAACCCTTTTTGTGATTAGACATTTATGCAGTCTAAACATGCACTTTCATCATCACCTTCAGTGCCATTTTATAGTGGTTAGCGGATGCTGTTGTATTTACCAGTTAACATCATTAGCAAATAAAATAACATAAATGTATTTATTGGATAGCTAATTTCCAGGTACCTGTTAATAAAACTGAATGTTATCAGGTAAAAATATCAGAATCCATGAATATTCTCAGCAATTGAGAAAAAGAATTAACTTGTAACCCTGCGCTTGTGTTTGATACTGACACGTTTGAATATGGCTGGCTGTGTCCTTGTTTGTACAGCATGTACACCTGTTTTGTCAGATGCACTTTGTACGAGCGCTTTGTAAGTCACTCTGTATAAGAACGTCACCTAAATGATAAAACGTAATACGATGCAAAGTCAACACCATTTTGTCTCTGTTGAAGCTGGGGCCATTTTTCACAGGCTAACCCCATGCGTTGCTGCATGCTATTAGGGAGGAGATGATGATTTATTATATCTGTTAGGAAATTCCTGTGTGTCATACATCCTTCAGACCCCATAACATACAGCACATGATGCATGCATACAGACAAGAGCAGACAATAATAGCCATCACCAATATTTCCATTAATACATCACACTGATATCATTATAAGGCACATTAAACCCCTACAGGGGGCCTCTGCAGGTATGTCACAGTTTGTTTAGTAGGATGCTGGGTGGTACAAATGATCTGCAAGCCCAGCTGGTCTTGAATAGTGGAACTCTGTACCTTCTGCCTGATGGCGTTAGTTCATATTGACGGACAGGGAATGGGCTATACCATTAATATTGGAGAAGCAGTGTAGCACAGTGGTAAGGAGCGGGGCTCATAAGCAAAAGGTTGCTGGTTCAATTCCCCAGTAGGGCACTGTTGCTGTACCATTTGGCAAGGTAGTTAACCCAGAGTTGCCTTAGTAAATATCCAGCCATATAAATGGATAACATGCAAAAATTGTAATCTGTATAAACCGGTCTGGATAAAAGTGTCTGCTAAATGACATTAATGTAATAATATTATTTTTCTTGACCACCAGGGACTTGTCATGTTTTGCAAGTTCAGTGGGTTCTCAGTGGTGAAAACTCCACCCTGAGGTTCCAACCCCCCCCCAAGCTCCCATTATCCTAAATGATCGCATTATCTTAAGTTCTCTGATTACAGAGTCATTTTTTTTCTGCAGAGTCAAGTCATTCATTAAAGATTAATGCCAGATTCCCCGTGTAAGGAATTAAGATAATTAATTTCCCCTGGATGAGACATTAGCCAGCCCCCTTAAGAGGCCGGAAGAGCGCCGCTTTCACAACAAAGCCGTCCCGGCCATTTCACTTAAGGACATGCATTAACCACACAGTAGGGGGCGCAATCATGTCAATTACCGCACGCCAAAAAGGCACAATCGGCAATTAACACTTTTTTTAGGGCTGTGAGTGGCTCCTGCCCCCCCCTCATCGACGTCCTCATTACCCACAGAATTCTTTTTTGCAGTCAGCACGTATTGCGACACTGACTCTTATCTTCTTGCGTTAGGAGCTGACGGACCTGTAGGAACAACACCATGTCATCATGTCATTTGTGTACGTCTCCTCCTTTCAAATGCCTGTTCAGTGTAATTGCAATGCTCTCTAACCAGAACCTTGAGCAACAAATTTCAAACAGTGTTTTAAAATGGATACACAAAATGTTTCTGCCTAAAGGTAAGGCCTGCTTCACCCTAACAAGTTTTCACTCCCTCATGTTTTCTATTACAGAATACAGAACAGAATACAGAACTATTGCAAAATTTCCTGTTACAGTAATATAGTACTGTTACAAAAGTGACTTGCACAGTGCATCTAATAAAGTGATATGAAAAATTGCTCAAACAGGACACGACAAACCACATATGAACATATGAGCGCTGGTGCTAAACATAGTTCTGAGATCAAAAAATACATGCCTAGATTGATGTGTGAGTGTAAATAAATATGTACAACTTCATGGACTATACATTCCAAATATAATGCTAGCACATACCACATATAGGCAAGTAAATCTCTGCATCCTGGATTTCATAACTCTCTGAGTTTCACTGGAGTATATTGAAAAATACAATATTCAACAAAAAAAAATCAGAATGACAAGAATGTGGGTGCACAATATTGTGGTGGTAAGAGAATATTTCCGTTTTATATTACCCTGCAAAAAAAAAAAAAAAAAACATTTTAAAATAGAATGATGGAGCCTGCACAGCATCTGTGTTGGAAGCAAAGAGAAAGCTGTCATTAAAGCCTATAACACAACACTGTATGCCCAAGGGGGAGACACAACCCTGAACACCCTGCAGGAGGTGACAGCTACACAGAGGACTCCGACGTATGTAGAACTCAAAGAGGTCACACTTGTTTGGTAAAAGCCACACGGGTGCAGGGCAGAGCCACTGAAGTTTAAAGGAATCGACAGCCCGTCCCGCTCGGCAAGTCTATAAGAAGGTGTGAGTGCAAGCGCAGCACTGCCCAAAAAATAACTAACAACTGGAAAAAAATTAGCCCACTCACTCGAAGAGTCATGCAGACTGTGACACAGAAAGACACCAGCTCATACCCGCCAGGGTGAAGAACACAGGATACAGACAGCAGTAAAAGACCGTCACCCAGAGCAGACCTTTCTAGGCTGTTGTGCAATACATATTTGCATGATTGGTTACAAACATTTATGAAACATTGGGGGCTAATTTATAATGATTTTAGCAGGGTTCACAATGATCTTATGAGGATTTAACCATTGTTCATTCCTTTGCAGCTAGCTATATGTTTCAGTCCTTACAACAGTAAAATATGCACCTGAATGGACAACACTGACTATAAGGGTTTCTTTTTTTTTCAACAAATGTAACGAGTTACAGGACAAGACAATAATAAACCTCAATTTCATGTCAATATGATGGTCAATATGGTGATAAGAATGTCTATAAAACATCCTTAAAAATATTTTTCATGCTATTGCCATTTTGTGTGGATGTCGACCATTGTTTGGATTGGTGTTGGTGAAAAAACGATCCCCCAGTGACATCACAGAAAGGTAGTTTATATCCTATATCAGCACCCAAGTCTCCAACTCTGACTCCATTCCTTACTTCACAGATCAGATGCACAATTAATGCTCCACAAAACAGCTGTTGGCAAGGTGAACATGCTATAGTGTACACGTCAATACTATACATAGTAGGCGTGATCTCCCA
This sequence comes from Megalops cyprinoides, assembly GCF_013368585.1. NCBI lineage: Eukaryota > Metazoa > Chordata > Actinopteri > Elopiformes > Megalopidae > Megalops > Megalops cyprinoides. The sequence goes on along the minus strand of NC_050607.1, from coordinate 16,443,950 downwards.
TATGAACTCCAGAGCAGATATGTGTTTTCTTTAATACCTTATCTCCAGGTGATTTGCCCCCAGTCACTCCTACCTATTTTCTCTTCCGCGTTATGCCTTTATGCGTAATGCACTCTCTGAAGCGCTCTGTGTTCATCATTGCTATTCCCATTGATTCGCTCGACTGGTGCTCTCTAGGATGACTTACAGGCCTTGAATCTGACATCCATTTATACAGGTGGATATTCACAAAAGCGCTTGGCGGCTGACCTGGAAATCTTAACAGCAGCTCTTTCACTACGCTATTGTGTTGTTACATCATGACATAATAAAATTTGATTAATTGAGTCATGGATTGGATCGTTGGTTGGTGGGTTGGTTGCCTGCTTGGTTGATTCATTGTTTGATTACTTAATTCGTTGATTGCTTGATTATTGGTTAATTGGTTGATTTAGTGTCTAATTACTTGCTTGCGTCATTGGTTGATTAGTTGGTTCGTTAATTAGTTGATTGCTTGTTTGGTTCATTAGTCGATGGGTTGACTGTTTAATTGATTGATTAGTTTATTGGTTAATTTGATTTGCTGGTTGATTACTCGCTCGGGTCATTGGTTGATTACTTGATTTCTTAATTACTTGATTGCTTGGAAGGGTGATCAGTTGATTGGTTAATAGACTGATTCCTGGATGGGTAGACGGGTGGACTGATTTGATTGAGCGTCGTTCTGAAGACGTCCGGGCGCGCACACATCTGGTCGTGTTCGGAGCTTGCTTGCCCCATCGCCCACAGTGTGAGGGGCCCAGCTGCGCGCGTCTGTACCGAGCAGCCCTGGAGTGAAATCTCCCTCTCTCAGCAAACTCGGAGACCTGGCACAGCAGGTTTTTCCGTGCCGCGCGCAAGATTTAATGATCTGCCATAAAGCACCTTTTGTTCCGTCTCCAGCAACCCACCTTACCCCAGCGAGGAAGACATGCTGACACCCGGCCTATCTGCGGTTGTTAAAAGTTGTTCCAGGGCGAAATCCAAACAAGCTGCACTTTCGCTTCCTCATCCAAGAAAAAAAAAGTGCTTTGTTGTGGTTATTGCCTCAACCAGTGTCGCTGCATTTATCGTGTTTGTTTTGCCGCTCATCGTTTTATTATAACTCATGCTGTTGCCGTTTATGATACTGCAGCTGTTGTTGCTGCTGCTCTTATTTTTGTTGCTTTCGTTGCTTCTGTTGTTTTTGTTGCCGTTCTTGTTGTTATTTTTGTTGCTGTGGCTATCGCGTCATTGCCAAGGACTGAAGTAGGTGAACGGGCTATTCTCGGGGATGCTAACTCTGGTCCATTAAGACCGCGCATGGAACCCGGTGTTTCATTTCGCTGTGAACGGTGATTATCCAATTAATGTCCACATCTGAGCTGCTGGTTAAGTCAGATGTGATTGGATGTGTTAACACGTTGCTATTAAATCCAGAACCACTTTGGGGCCCCCGAGGACAGAGCGAGTCTATCGACTTGCACCTCGCTGGGGGAGCGGAGCGAATTTCATCGCGAAAAAACCACAAATCTCAGCGTGCCGCTCATTTCTGAACAATGAAAAGCCATTCCGTTTGAAGTCCTCTTTAATTAGCCGAGGCCTTATTTGGTGCACACAGCCACTGCGCTCCCAGTGACAGAAGGAAATAGCTGAAAAACTCCCAGAGCATTTTTCGCAAGATAATCTGCATACCCCCGATTCTATACCATTTACGGAGCGTATTTGCACTGCTTCAGAGAAATTGCGATCATATTTAATTCCATCGTTACCCGACACGGGGAATCCTTATGAATATTTTTGAGGAGGGTTTTCGCTTCACCGTAGGAAAGCAGATATTGTATTGTTTAGAATGGAAACGGACCTCCATACCTGCGAAGAGAAGGATTAGGCAAATATTCCGGGAGGTTCTATTGTCTCTGCCAGATAATTGCAGCCATATGCAGCCTAATTGTTTGTTTCTCAGACGCCGAACAAGGCTGGTCTTGTTATATCGTCGTCTAATTCGCGGGAATCAGGTTTCTCACAAAGGGCCTAATCTCATTCCTTCGCATGCAATTACCGTGATCTGAGTGGCGCGTACACAATTTGCGGCGCGGCTCAGACCCGCACGTCACTTTCATTTAGCGTGACCGGAGACGCTCCGGGATCCCGCTGAGGAAAGCAAACTTATCAATCTGTTCTCCGAGGTGAAATTTCACCTGAAATAAGACACCGGGGCCCGAGCTCAAAGTAACTGCGGTGCAGCTTCTGAAATGAGAGAATCATACTCCGTGTCACCAATTCGGGACTTGGCAGCGGTTTAAGAGCCGCGCGATGATGCTGGTCGGTGCCCTACAAAGTTTACAAGTTCAAGGAAGTGCGTTGTGCCGTTACATTGTTCAACAGAGTCTGGCAATATTTTGAATAAAAGAATGATTTCAAACGTGAAGGACTTAGTAATTTAACTTTTCATTCATTTAGTTAGAGACATGAACAAAATGTACCCGGGGCTCAGGAATTGCAAAGGAAGACAACACAGTTGCATCAGGGTTACTACTGGTGCAAAATACAAGGAGAGATTTTATACAGACTGAGAGCAGTGACTTATGTACTGTATATGTCATCTGAGTTGAACAATGAGCATTAATGAATTCCATTAAAAAATAAAGTAGGCATTTGTTTCAGGTATTGTTTAATTGCCTTTGAGGTCCATGTTAATTAGACAAATTATGCTATCTGCATAATTTGGCACAGAGGGCAGTACAGAGATAGTAAATTTATGTAAAATTATGATAATGGCCATTTGTACAGTGAAATTAAAACGTAACAAGAAGAAAGATTTCTGACCTTATGGCCCGCAAAGCGGATCCATTACTTATGGTCACATCTCCCTCTAGTGGCCGATTGTATAAAACTAAAATGGTAGCTCAGTCTGTCTGTCCGTAACACAATTTACCATAAAATATTTGCATTTCATTTTACAACTGGTTGGAAGAATTTGGCTACACTCTAAATAAGAAGCAGGCAATTGTTTACGTCACATTTGGTTAAAGTACCGGCAGATGAGCAAATCCGTCTTTCCCATTATGTAATTTAGAGGATAATTACCTGCAAGATGTCTACTCTACCCTTCTGCAAAGAACTTTAATTGGGTTATTGATTCATTTAATGAATGTATAAAGAACAGAATAGGCCTCTGTTTGTCCTGGCAGTTTGTCTGGTTTGACTCCTCAATGAAACATTACTGACTGCATTTAAATTCTTGAAGCAAACTTAAATCTCCAGCTTATTTGCCTGGAGAAAAACTATGCGTTTGAAGTGTGGAGGAAATGTCCCAGGCTGCATGCATTGACACGAGTCTGACCACGAGATGGCGCTAAAACAAAAAACTTTTTATTTTGACGGGGCCCTTGAACGTCTTCAAAGGTCCTCAAAAATGAAGACGGATTATTTCATTTTACTTCAGTTTCAGATGAATTCAGTCACCCTGTTTTGTGTAAAGCATGGATCCTAACACACACCCACACCCACACAATACGCACACACAAAACATTTTGACAACCTGAGAAAAAAATTATCTAAAAGAACTGTGTGATTCTTAATAATCTCTACATCTCTACTAAAATCTAAATTGAAGAAGTGAGTGAATTCAAACATTACTTTATCATTCAGGAAGGTTACAGTTACTATAAGCATGGAAAATGAACCTACCTCAAGTGGCATAGTGGACATTTGGGCACTGAATACTGTTCATGCACTGTTCATGAGTTTTACGAATGTCGTGATGATTAGGAAGAGCTGACCCCTTGTTAATTGTCAAAGGTGCTGCTTCTGGAGCAATTAAGATGCACCTATGTGTGGCAGGTCTGCCTCATATTGCAAGGTTGTGGTTGCTTTGTACCAGCGAATCCTGCCATTTCTTCAGCTGCATTTAGGATCTTGCATGGAGTAAGAAAACTCATCTGCAGGTTTTAAGGAAACATTCAGATATTGTGTAGGCCCTGCCAACTTCATTCTGTTTTGATAGCCTTGGGGAGAGTGTGATGGGTGACAATACTTTTACCCTGTCACTAGGGGGGGAATATGTAATGGCTTTAGAGTGCCATCTAGTGGTTGTTATTGGTGGTTAACATAAGAAGAGATATGTTTCATTTGGAATCAAAGGCTTGAGGTGGAGATCCTCCACACTTAAAACGGGGACCCCATGATCCTTTAACGTAGAAAATAACGTAGCAATATTCATCACATATGTCATCACCACAGATGCAGTCAAATGTTCCGATCTGATTTAATAATGAGATTAAGAGGGAGAAAATAATATAGAAATTCAGTATAGGAGCGTACTGTACTGTACTGCATATTGTACTTCATCTTTCACAATTACTTAACAAAATGAGTGTGGAATTTGATTAATATCAGAAAACAGACAAATACAGAATTCAAGGAACAGAGAGGCTTGTGTCTGATTACCCTCTCTTCTCTGTTGAAATCTGCCATTTTTCCGGTGACAAAATAATCGCGCTGTCCGCAATTGCAGATGCCCTGTTTGCACTCGAAATCAGCACATTTGTTTGGTTCCGACAGACCCCAAACATTCCACGGGGAGAGAGCCGAGAGCAGATGATGGGAACTCGTGAAACGTGTTTGGCCTCGGCTGATGAATGGTGCGAAATGGCTCTCAGCGAGCCAGCCTTCGGCGAATCAGCAAATCAGAGCTGATTAGGCCTTTTTCGAGGGGGATCTCGCTCAGAGAGGAGTATGCTGATCGACTGCTCCTATTAGCCAGAAAATTAAGGGAAGCGCTGATTGAATCCTGGGGTCACGCCGCCGTCTGTAAGAAGATGCAGTGCAGCACTTTAAATCTGCATGAACTAAATGAGAGGTTCCTAAAAGCTATGTATTTCTCCTGTGGAAAAATGAAGCTTGTTCCTCCTTAGTACATTCAATGTAAGGACCATCATTGCTAGTTAAAAACTGTTACCTGCTAGGACCCATTGTACTCCATCACTGACAATCAGATCCATTTGTGCACATATGCCACTTTTCTTCAGTTATGGTTGTTTAGACCCCCGATTTAGTGCCTTGCTTTGGTGGTGCTGATTGCTGGGTTCAATTATTTATTTGTGTGGGCAGACTTCCTCATTCAGAACACTCTACATTCGTTTCCATTTTATACCATCCGTTTGTACATTTAGTGAGGCAATTCAGGTTAGGAACCCTTCATCTGCAACGCCCCCAACTTTAGATTCAAACTTGCAAGTCTCTTAAGATCAGTGCCACTGCCATCACACTCTGATGGATCAACATTGATATATCACCCTGCTATTGTGAATCCCTATTATATCATATTGATAAATTTACATGCTAGTAGACTGTGGTGCATAACATATGGATAACTTAGTAGCTGCATGTCTTTTAAAGGGTTTTGGTTCCTAACCCTCAGGGATGGTACATTTGTGAAAAGAACATTTGAATTATGATGTCTGCAGGCTGTAGACTTCACAAGATTTATGAATTCAGGGAATTCTGAAAATACGAATTCAGAGACTCATCTTGTTCATTTGAAATCTCAACCGTTTAATTTCGCTGGAATAGAAACAACATGTTTACCGATGTCAAGCGGGAACCGGCATGACGCAAAACCCCTCCACCATGGGCTTCCCAGTCCGGTCTTCCCTGCGCCGTCACCGTTGGCCAGGGCCGGGCAAGGGAAGAGGATGCTCGAGGGACGACTGAGACACCCACATGCGCAAACACGAGAAGAATGGTAACATTTGACAGAGTTAGCACGTCTGCGTACATTCACAGCGCGGAAAATGTCTCTCCTGGGAGCCGCCTTGGGGGGGAGGGGGGGGCTGGGTCATTGAACGGTTCCTCTCTTAAGAAGATACGGCCTCCTCGCCTTGTCCAAGTGAAGCTGCCTCTTCAGTATGTAGGGCGATTTCCGCTTGGCCTTGATGTCCTTGCTCTCCGCTTGATTCAGGCCCTCGTACCCGCGTGCCTTCTGGAGAGGCTGGAACGACATCGCAGGCACTGCTAAATCCTGTCAATCTTCATCTAAAATGGATGCAGTTGGTATTCGCCTGCTCATTGAGGTGAGAGAGAGGATGTAGCCCCATGTCATTATGGGACAGCTAAATGAGACGTGTGGGTGTGTTACCAAAGTAGTCCTTTGTCTCCCTTGCCTAAGTGGCTACCGATCTGCTTATTATCCTCCCTGAGCTCGATATATTCACATGACATCTAAATCAGTGCAGAAACACAACTTTCAGAGGTGCTTTGCAAAGTAATCAAAAAATGGGCTGGGGCTGGAACGTAAAATACGGTCATTTATGTCAATGTTTTAATCTAATTGTAGGTTGTGATAATGAAGGCCGGAGCCTGTATGGATGATTATAATAGCCTTGGTAATGTCTGAACAAGTGCATGCGTATGTGCTCGTGCAGGTGTGTATGTATGTCAGTGTGTGTGTGTATGTGTTTGTGTGTGTCTGTCTGCGTGTGTGTATGTGTGTGTGTGTGTGTGTGTGTGTCTGTCTGCGTGTGTGTGTATGTGTCTGTGTGTGTGTCTGTCTGCGTGTGTGTGTGTGTGTCTGTCTGCGTGTGTGTGTCTGTGTGTGTATGTGTGTGTGTGTTTCTCACCTCCTCAGCCTGCAGTATTCGGCACAGGCTCTGCAGGTGGTGCAGCCCCTCCAGCGTCTGGAGCAAGGAGGGGGGGCTCCCCCCGGCCAGCTGGCGCTCCCAGCCCCCCAGCCACGCCTCCCACCCCTGGCGGTCCAGGCTGTGTATCTCCCCGCACCCCCTCCAGAGGGCGTGGCTCTCACCGCCCACCTGCTCGGGAGGTGCAACCTTCCATAAACACCTCACTCAATCAGAATGTGCTTTACAGCAGCCCAGGGGACCACACAGAGGAGCGCTGCACTACTCAGCATTCTCAAAGACTGAATAAGATCCATTTTTCCCATCATGCATTGAGTTCAGTGCCTTAGAGAGAATCACCTTGACAGCTGAGCTCAGTCAGTAAAACACCTTAATAATAAGTAAAACATAAAAATGATCTTTTTGTAATGTCAGAATTAGATGAGAGCTTTGCAAATGGATATTCCAGTAAAGCCTTTGACCCTTGAGTATGAAACTATTCTTGGTAGTTATTTGTGTCAGGTAGTGCTGTTGTACCCTTGATTGAGGCACTTACCCTGACTTTCCTCTATATACAATGTGCTGTGTGAATAGATACAGTAATATGTTCAAAAATGATTTGAGGGCACCTTGGAAACAGACATCTGCCAAGCTAATAAGAAATGCTTATTCTCCCATAGGATCTCATACAGCAAACACCTGACACAACTACAGGGGCTAAACCTCACTGGAGGAGGAGTAGGAGAAGGTGTTTACTTGACAGACTCTGTATCTGTGAGCAACATTTCTGTATGAAGTATTTCTACACATATGTGGCCAAGCCATATCCAGATATGAAGAGGACGGCTCAGACAGCCATCCACAGCATTCTTATCCATGGATGTGACATCCCTCGCCCTTATACTAACCCAGACTGAAATTGTTCAGACGATAATGTTTAATCAAACGGAGATATGTTGCTCCGGGCTGCGTTTCAGTCTTGCGCCTGGCGTAATTGATTACGACAACTGCCGCAAACGATACTTGACTCCTTTCACCTTGCCGACGTTGTGACAGCTACCCGCATATGTTAGCGCAGAGACTACAGTAGCCGGAGGGGTGTCTGCAGACATCTGTAGAAGGGGCCGCTTGTCAAAGGTTGCCTTTTTGGACAGATCTGCTTCTAGCCTGCTGCTGAAGAGCAGAGGGCCCCCTGTGGTCTATGACTGCTGTGATAAAAATATTTTGGTGGATAGGAATCGCGTTTGATGTGGGTTTAGCGGTACTTTTACTTGGCTTTGAGTCCGACGAAGGGATTGCACCTGGTTGTTGACCCTCCGTTTGGACATCATAAACAGGGAAAAGAAAGGGGGTGATGGGGTGGAGGAGGGATACTGTGAACAGAAAACTCGTAGTAGGATTTTTATGGTCATGGATGGGACTGGTTTCAGCTTTCAATCTTTCAATATTCACCGAGAAAATAAAGCGTTTTCAAAATGCTAAAGCAGCTGCAGATCCACTTTTAAGATACGCATGCAAGATATCCACCGTTGTGAAGTCCATGCAAACTGAAATCCTCATTTTATTTGCTGTTAGTATAAAATGAACTACTAAGAATCATGTGTGGAAATAAATAAAAATATAAATAAAAAAACAATGATATGAGGGATAATCACTAATCAGTCAAAAATATTACAGCAGTTTTTAAAACTATGTTGACATTTTCATGGCATGCGTGCAAAAATTGAGAATTGTTTGTTATTTCAACAAGCAAATGCCTGTCTCGCTCTTTTACAGTACTACAATAGGCAGTATTTGTTAAGCAGAAAATGTTGTGCACTAATATGTAACATGCACTGATGGAAGGCAATATACAGTAGTTTGAGCCTCCAAGAGAGTCAGAGCTGACAAGCAAGAGAGTGTGACATGCTTAGGACATTGGTTCCAGCAGTGGAACCAAGAACCATATAACCACAAAAGAACATACAGCATGGTTCTGTACCTTGGAACTGAGGAGTCCACTCTCTAAGTCTTCCTCTCTTTCCTGTTTCTGGTTTTCATCTATCCAAGAAGACCAAAACAAACAAAGATGCACTATTTATGTTCCGAGTCCTCCACTCATGCAACATCAGAATCAACCCATTTCCGATCAAACTTTAAACTCCAATAAAGATTAGGCTGGCAGGAGGGGTGCTTATGGAAGAAAGCTTCTTACCTGGTGTTTGCAAGTTTGAATCCTGGGGGTACACCACTGTGCCCCTCAGAAAGGGACTTATCCTGAATTGCTCCAGTGAATTTCCATCTGTAAAAATGGATCAAAAAGTCCATACATGGCTATATAAGATACAGGTTTCCAGGATATAAGCATCTGCCAAGCAAATAATATATTAAAAACAGATTTAAGTCAGAGGATCAAAACAAACCAAACTGCCAAAGACAGGACAATTGTGGTCTAACGAGGCAGAACAATGCCTGTTTCATTTTCTGAATCCCCAGTACACAAATTTTTCACATCAATGCACAAATACATTCCTTTGCCAACCCCCCCCCCCCCCCCCCCTTTCTCACTTTCTCTCAGGTAACATAATTCTCAGTGGCCTTTGGGGACATGCCTTCTAATCAATGAACCAAATGCCATACAGAAGGAAGGGCAAACCTATAACAGATTTATCCTGAATTGTCAAAAAATAGAGAAATTACATGATTACATGCTTTAATACTAAATGATAGCATTAAAATGACCGTATATAATCTATATTTGAGCTATGTTGGTTTGTACAGAATGATGACAAGCCTCACAACCTTATAAATGTACTCTATTTTTTCTCCAAGGGAGAAAATTCTGAACAACCATAAATTTAACTATTTAACTATTTAAATTTTTAAATGAAATAATTGAGCTATTTAGCTTCTTGCTAACAAGTCATATCTACATCGAGAGTTGCTGGGACAGCATTGATTAGGTATAGAGGTGACAAGTGAACTCTAACCCACCAATAACTGCATTTACACAGTGTCCAAGGATACAACTACTTTATGCACTTCAAATCCTCCTCAAAACCCACCTGCTTGCAACCTTTAATTTAATCTAATTAAGTTACAGTCACTATCCCAATACTGATCCAGATACCACGTTCTAATCAGGTCACACAGTCAAATCCGTCCAAAAGGTGACGTGTCAATCCTAAAACTGTCAATCCTAAAACTCATAGGTTACGCATCCCTGGAGGCTTCTTACGGCACAATACGGCAGACATTCCTGGGAAGAGCTGCACGTTACTCTAGTTTCAGGCCTCATTGTCTCCAAAGGCTGAGGCATTGACAACAATAAGGGTCCAGCTTGTGTGGGAAAAGATGGAATTAAGTGCATCAGGGAGCTGGGATTTCAAAACACTCCACGCGTCGTCATGGGAAATGATGAATTCCTATTTCTGCATCAATTTTTTTTTTAATTGTAAATTTCTTCCAATTTCTTGAAAACTGAATCAGAAGTGCCCATGTATATCTTGGTTAAACCAATACAGATGCATTATTTTCGTATTTTAAATTTTCATTTGGATGGTCTTTTTTTAATAAATTCTGGTCTTCCCTGTGAAGACTGAGTGCAGGAGAGCACTGACAGTTCAACTGCAGGCTCCACAGGGGAAAGGAAGCAGCTACTGCCTCCTGGCAATCAGGGCAATCGATTAGAAAGACCTGTGTCTTGTGTACTGTGACTGCTCCCTGCTGTTTGAAAATTATTATTATTGACTTTCCGAGTACAGTGTTCCAACATAAATAGTCGGTTTCATGCTCCAAACAAATATACACACACATGTTTAACGACGACTTAGAGGCAAACTAACTACTTTTTAGACAACGGTGTGAGGTGAACATTAAGCACAAGACTCAATGCAGCTGTGAGTGGTGGCACTCAACAGAACAGCACTAGTATGCTGTGACCATCTGAGTCAGCTATGCCTTTCTGTTCTGTAAAGTGCCCCGCATGAGGTGAATGTTTCACTAAGCATAATGCCATGACCTTACAACCAAATGTTTCCCGTTAGCAAGTGAAAGGTAAACAGATGTCTGGTGTCTGATATAGCTGTTTGAAAGAAGTGATTGACCTGAATTTTGGTGAGACGCGCCGACTGAAAAATGTTTTCAACAGCATTAAGAATAAAAATGGTTTGCATAAATCTCGCAGAATTGCCTCAGATGTATTTGAGTTCCTGCTCGCTATTTCACAACAACATTGAACACATTCTGTTTTACTCTAGTTCTAGCCTGGGGTTCAACAGTTTTGTACCGCTATGAATTATTAACAAACATACTAAAAAACACCCGCCTGGTCTACACTGTATGCCCAGTCCGGCAACGCCTCGCCTGCGTACGACAACACCCCCAAATCAATAAGTCTGAGAGCTGTGGTCAGGCATTAGAGCCACATGCGGCACGTACCTGAGCATATTCCATCTGAAGCCAGGAAGAGGAAGACGGCACAGGCCAACTGCAGCTTCATGTTGGGAGCGGATGTGTGTCTAGGCAGCGTGTCTAGGGTCCATAGGGCGCAGGTGAGAGGACGGGGCTGGGATCTTGCTCCTTTTCCCCGCCCGGCCGTGCTGGTGGCTTGGGACAGAGTGAGGGCTGAGAGTCCCCATTCGCTCTGTATATAGGCAGCAGCCTGGTGACAGGAGGACTCTACCTCCCTCCTCCAGCCCACAATTCCCACCTTCCAGCCATGTCACGGTGACATCACTGCTCTCGCATCTTGAGATGAGCATCCAGAGACCTGTGTGACTGTGTGTGTGTGTGTGTGTGTGTGTGTGTGTGTGTGTGTCTGTCTGTCTATCTGTCTGTCTGTGCGCATGTGCATGCATGCATGTATGTGTGCAAATATTTCTGTGCATGTGTGCATATGAGTGCTTGTGTGTGTGTATGTGTGCATGCATACACATGTGTGTGTTTCTGTATTTGTGTGTGCATGCATCTGGGTATGTGTATGCATGCGTGCACATGTGCACGTGTGTGTGTTTGTGTGTGTGTGTGTGTGTGCATGCACGTATTTTTATGCACTTGCCTACAAGTGGGTTTGTGCTACTAACCTTTAGTAGTAGGTGAAATTGTACAATGCATACAAAGATTTCATAAAAAAGGGAGGCTTGTTTATTGTAAAGCTGATTAGCTGCCAGCATCTATAGAATTTCCTGTGAATTATTCTATGAATTATTATTATCTTTTAGGTGTTGTGCATACATGTTAAGAAACATTAATACAGCACAACAACTATATAGGAGTTATTTTACCCATCAAATAATAATAGTAATAATAACGGTAGTTTGAAAGTCGTATTCAGTGCACCCACTGATACCAATAAAGCAAAAACAAAGAACAAATAAGACCAAAACCTCCACTCGGGATAGTTTATTCTCCATGTGCTGACGAGGTGCGATCATCCCAGGGCCCACATTTTACACACCTGCACTGTACTGCTGAGTATTTACAGCTTTCATTACCGCTTCAGATGTTTTATTGAAAATGTATTTAATTATTCATTCGTCGAGTCGAGTGCTCTAAGAGCAAAACAATCAGATTAATCTAAAAAAAAATACACTTGTTTTACGACAGCCTATTACAGAAAGCTGTACTCAAAGGTACTCGCATGTCCTGTTCTAGCTTCATTTAAAAGCAGTCTTTTTTTGATATATGATACCAAAAGATCAGGTTGAACGAGGACGTTCGGGGGCAGTGCTGTAACAATTAGATTTGTGGAGCTCAGTGATTTGTTAACGCCACCTCCTGAGTATGGGACGGGCTCCAAAGCCAAGGAGGCAAGACTGCCGGGAGACTTCATAGTTAAAGAGTTGCTCAACTTTTTTTATCTGTTCACAATGGTCCGGGACGATGCAGGCTGCGCTGTCGCCATGCCGCAGGTTTGACTTACAGTATCTACAGTACGCGCTTTCTCGTTGAGGTTCATGAGTTGCCATGGCTCCGTTCGGAAGAAACTTTCTCAAAGCTCGCTTGAAAAACAGGTACAATCCACATTCGCAGCTATTCTCTTACACAGCGAACGACTATACAATATGACAATATAATATAGTTTCCAGTGGCTCTGAAAGTAATTGTGTTTGTCAGATTCAGTGGGGGTTGTCTTGTAACTTGAGCACTGTCCCATCACAGGTAATACTTAACCCATTGGAAAACATGAGATGGCTATGGTATTTATATATTTTCTTTTTGTTTGATACTTATAAATGAATGCTTCTTGTTTTGTCCTGTAGACGTTTACATTGGGTAGTCAGGCATTTTCTAAGTAAAACCATCCTAGCGCGACAACTAAAATGTGACAGTTTATCACAATATTATTAAGCAACTGCTTAACACAAACACCAACTCATACACTACTGATTTTACAGCAGATTTAGTTAACTTTGTCATGTATAACTAATGTTGTTTTTGGTACTGTGTGTTCTGCGCCAGACAATCGCCACCACTCTTTAGAAATTAACATGCATGTGAATTACGGTATCCTTGTTGGTAAGATGTATTCGATGTACACGGTACATGTGCTTGATTTACCAGCAACGTTTCGAAGTTCAAATATACCGTGTTAGGAAAACATACCGCCTGCCAGCGTTGTCGCTAGCTTCTCAAGTTGCTGCGACGCTGAAAGTAACAATGCCGCAAAGTTTGGTGCACAGGAACTTAAAATCGGATAAACTGGTCTGTAAAACATTTATTGTGATACTTAAATGTTGTTTACACTGGAAGATCCATAAAATTGTACTTGATTAACGGTGTACAAGAATATAATGTTATTGCCTATTGTACAATTGTACAGCCAGACAAGTCTGAACTCATGGAGGTGAGAGATGGGTGATAAAGAGCTGGTGATTAATTTTTGCTGACCTGTGTATTTATTGCAAGATATCTACAAGGGATTTATAATTTGCAAATGAGTTTCAAGCTTGCGTCTTCGGGTCAGTTTCAGCGGTTCGATATGGCTCTACGCAGCCGACACAAAGTCTCGTTTCATCTTTGGTCCGCAAGGTGTGTAATCGGAGATCAAAAGTTCTGTACAACTGCATTGTTTCAGTGCGTTCGAGTTTCGAAACTCCTATCCAACTGTCCCTGTTAACTTCTAATTGCTAATAGCTTGCCTGTAATATTGCCTAAACGTTGACAATACACTGCTTACTTGAGCGATTCGGTTTTGCGGTTGCCGTGAGACGTTACGTAAAACAGACTATTAGGTACTTGTGTTGGCTTAGCCGGTGAACAAAATGTCCTTGGATTGTGATAGCTCTGAAGTGTTTCACTAGCTGATCAAAGATGACATCTCTTCTCTCCTTAATGGAGGGTTCTTCTCGTAATGGTTCTGAGCCCTTCCGTTGATTTTTTTTTATTATTATTGTTTACCATGTTGAACTCACCTTGTCGTGGTTAAAAGAAATATGAATACTGTGCAAATGACTGTTGTGTTACAATGGCATCTGATGGAGGGTGATGCGGTTGAATACGCTCACCCTATTAGCTGCTGAAATCTATTTGGATAAACGCAAGTTCGCCAAGATCAGTAAAATTGCTGGTTAAGTGCAGGTCCCTAGACGAGCCCACACAGGGGCAGAAAGTATTTTTGTTTCATGTTGCATGAAAATTACGTCAACATTATGTACAGCGACACGGTGGCTTTGATGGTGTGATCTGCACAACTGTCAAAAGTAACAACCACACTGCCTCAACAAATTCAGACTTGTTCCGAAGAGGCCATATTGTATGCATTTGTGTCAAACTGTTCATAAACATGATTGATTTATCGTGACTGTGGAGTTACGATGGGAATTGGATATTTATTTGGGTGTTGGCTGCACTTAAGAAATTATAAGGACTCACCGTTTCTCCGTCTTTCAAATTCATCTTTTACAGAATGAAGTGAAAAGATACAAATATACTGTTTACATTACAAGTACTTGAAAGAGGATAACACCAGTGCCTTGCTATATCTGTAAAAGTGCCATGGTAGCCACAATAAATAACATGGACGTCTTAGGAGCTGTTTAGCAATTTTTTTTTGTTATCTATCCCATCCTACATCACCGCTTCATCTTCAGAAAGGAAGAGCATGTTTTGCCTCTTTGGTTTTCTTCTAAGAGATCACCAAGTTCTGATAAAAGGAAGTTATATTTTTGTTATAGGAGAGGTTCCACATCTTACAAACGCCCCAATACAGACCGTATATTCAAGCTATTGGTGCTGCATGTGATGTATTTGTATTATTTGAGAAACTGATGTATAGTGTGGAAAATTATGCATTGTAATGCTTGCACACATGTTCAAAGTGAGATTGCATTATTTTGCGATGAAGGCTCAAACGTCCATCCAGACCAGAACAATGCACTTCTGGTTGACAGCCACATTTTAAATTCTTTTTTTTTTTTTTGAAGGCAATTTACTTTTGAGGATCTGTTGTTTCCCAAATGCAAATACTGAACTTTAAAATTACCCAGGTGGGCTGTTCACTCTAACTACTTAGGGCTTATCCTTAAATTTGAGCAACAAATTTAGACATGTTTTATTCTTAGTAATGGCAGTAGGTGTTTACTGACATTACTGAACAATACAGTGTAAGAATATCAAACATCTAATAGTTACATATTGCTCACTCAAAGGAGAGCAGCTTCCTGTCAAGTATACTCTTCCAGTATTCTTAGCTATAGGAACCAGTAGGCATTTGGGTGGCCATTGTGTGGGGCCATGGCGCTGTTTAATGTTATTAGCCAGATATTTACCAACCATGATGCAATACTATTCAATACATGACTCAGTCACTATCTGTGTTTGTGTTTTTGCTTTCAACCATGCCAGAGGGACAACAGTGGCTGGAATTAGTTTTAAGTGCTGCTTCTCTTGGAATCCTCCAGCAGGTGTGTGTCATACAGTGTCTTTCCCACTAATACACCCATTAGAATGTGACCCTCAAATGGTACAATTAACTGCATGTTGCAGATGTCATGGTAAGCTTCCTCGTTCAAGCAGTTTGGGTGGCCCCGTGGTGTCGCCGTAGGGGATCTGTACGTGTAGGCTCTAGATCCAGTTGGGCCACCGCTGTCGTACTGTTGAGCAACGAACTTTCCCTGAGCTCCTTCAATAAATGCCCAGCTATTTAAATGTTCATAAGTAAATTGCAATCTATGAGTGAGTAAGCCGCCATTGTAAATGGTGCCTGCAAAGCAAAAATTCCATTTAGCTCTTGATTCTTGAAATGAAGAATGACAAAAATGAAAAACAAGTAGTGTGTTTCAGAAATAGCAAGCAAAACACATTCCATTCTCTTTGTGCAGGGAGCTGGACTTGTAACTTTGAATTGTTTGAAATCCCCTGACTGTTTCCTGGACAGATTGACAGTGAGCACACATTTGAAGAGAGCTGAGGTTTTGTAACAGTTCGTTCACAGTGCAATGCTGGTATCTGGAAGTGCATCTCCGTCTAACAAACTGCAATACTGTGTTAAACACTCGTTCCATGGGAACATGCCTGTGAAGCTTAGAGGCCAAATAGCTGCCTGTTAGAGGATTCAATCTTCCACAGAGCATTTGCCCAGAGGCTTGCCTGAATTGATGTGCGTTTTTATCACTTGCATACAATTATTCTTTTTATTGCAGTTCTAGAAACATAAACCGCATGTGAGTTATGAAAAATACTGCCCTTCAAAGCAGTTCTGACATAGAATAAAACCCAGGGAAAATATTTAGTTGGACACAAGCACTTACAAATAAACTTAGACACTCTCCTGGAGCAATTCATGTGCAAATGTTTATCAGCTCTTTCGAGATAACATAAAATTCATTTCAAATTCCAGTGAAACGTACATGCAAATTGAGGCTTCTTGGGTAAAGCACTGACAGTTTTTCTGAGAACAGCCTGAGATGTCCTTTAAGTTTATTATTAATATGTTAGGTATTGCTATGGCTAAGAACTTTGCATTAGTTTAAATTGCCCCCGTTTCCTGATAAAAGCTGTCAATCAAAGGATAACCTTTTCTTATCTGTAGTGTAGTGTTGTTATAGGCACTAATCAGCTGTCTGTAGTTTTCCTGTGTAACTGTCAACAAACTATACTCATTTATGTTTCTGTGCTCTACCCCATCCATATTATATTCTATTGCTACTAGGTGCTGTAATGAGTATCTAAGCATAAGGAGGTCAGACTGAAAATTACCAACAGTAAAACCTTTGCTCAGTGCTTTTCTATGCTTTTCTCTTTAATTTCCTTCTTGTATGATATACTGTAAGACAGAATATTGATTATTTTTAAGCTTTCAGGATATAGCCCTAGGCCAGTAAATTTTGAGCGCATAACTCAGGGGTGTCCAAACCTCTCCTGGAGGGCCACTTGTCCTGCATGTTTTAGATCTCTCCCTGCTCCAACACAGCTGATTCAAGTGATCAGTTTGTTATTCAGCAGCTTCAGGAGTTCATAACGAGTTGATCATTTGAATCAGCTGTGTTGGAGCAGGGAGAGATCTAAAACATGCAGGACAAGTGGCCCTCCAGGAGAGGTTTGGACACCCCTGGCATAAGTGATTGCATTATAAAAGTGCACAGTGATGGCGTATGCCGATGCCAATCCAGAAAATGACTGCCAGCGTCAAGAAGAATAAACACTGTGTTCTGTTTTTACTCAGTAATTTTCATTTATTTCGGTGACCGCCAAACTTGTTATGTGTTACCATAATAAAAGAAAAAAGCACCACTTGCGTACTCATATACACAGAATGAAGAAATTGCAATTGCGGTGAGACAGAATACACCCGCTTCCTTCCTGCTGTTTTTTTGGATCTCAGTCGAGAAAACTCACTCAGAGTTTGGGTGGCTTAACTGCTTCTAACACATCGATTTGGGTTAATCAAACAGCTGAACACACACGGCACAGTGCCAGACGCAAGGGAAGGAAAAACCATCCTGAAATTAGCTCCACTTGTTTCTCCTGTTGCACTGCAGACTGTCGATCCATACACATTTATTTTAGATCAATCGTGATCAATATCTGATACATCTTGGCTAGCGCTTGCATGCTTAAGAGGGGGTGGCATTGATCAAAAGTTATTTCGGCATAATTACTCAAGAATGTTTTCTGCCTCGAGTGTAGCACACTGGTGTTTTCAATAATGTAGCTGATTTTAAGACAAATTTCTGATATACATAATGACTTTCCTATTGAATTTGTCAAGGTTGTACTCTCTCATCATTGGTAACTGGTGATTTAAAGAATCGATTTGTCCCAGACTAAAAGCACTGTCTTTTTAAGCAAGAACTACTATTTTTGCTATTTCAGCATTGTTTGATTTGACTTGTTAATTCTCCATTTACTATTTTAACAAAGCCATAATGAGAGTTGTTGTATTTACAAATAGGCCTGAAGATGAAGTGTGGCTGGTGTTGTTTTTAGACTGCCACACCTTTCAGTTGGTAAGACTCATAATTCACACAGAGCAGTGGATATGGAAACACAGTACATTAGTGGAGTGTGACAGGATGGAGCCACTGTTCCATTAGTTACTGTTCAAGACAAACACAGGTGCTTCCCACATTGATCTGTTGATTTCCTGGACAGCTGGAGGAGAGAGGCAGGGGTTTCTGGGATTGATGTGTCTCTTTTCTCCTTGGACCCAGCATGGATGAGAGTTGCATTGTGGGCGGTAGTTTCACATGGGGAGTGTCAACCAATCGGAGCGTACACGCTCAATGAAAACACTTGTCATAAAGCTAGCACATTAGCAGTACTACATGAACTAGAAATGATGCCATCAATCGACAGGGTTCATTCACAAAGAGGAGGGATAGGAGTGATTACTGCTGAGGGCACCGCTGTCAGGACTCAACGTATTACATTAAGAAACATGTATCAAATTCAGGAAAGAATGCCTTAATGGTACCTCACTGAAACTCATATCTGTACACGAATGACTCAGAAATGGATTTAAAGGCGGGTGGCACGCCGGGCTTGTTTGCCTTGCGCATTACTCTGTTATTTGCTGCGCGGTGCTTGGTGCTGGGAACCCCCATAAACATTAACCAGCCTGGTACATTGTTGTATGCGCATTCCATTCCTAAGAGGTCATGCGTCGTTTCGGAAAACCGCTCTTTCACAATGCGCGTCTTGTGTTTTTTTATCCTCTGCGGTGTCAGACGATAAAACAACTGTAAAACAGCGGCGTTAACGCTTTTTACCCACTGAGGTTTTCGGATTGTCCTTCTTTACACTAACGCGTAATCGGCAAAAGTTTATCTCGGGGTCTCTAATTGCCGGACGCGCACATTCCAGCGGCTGCATAGTCGAGGAATGACACACAAAGCCAAGTGTTTTGCTGCCTTCGAGGTTTTCTTTGAAGTGGAAGCATTGACCTTGGTTTAAAAGCACTGAGCAGCACAGCGATACCCAAAAGGGACTTACACATTCAAAGCTGTGCTTTCATGTTGCAATAAAACAGAGAGGGGCACATTTTTCAGTGGCTGGATATTACAGTGTGTTGAGAGGTATCTTGATTTCCTAAGGTTTTATTTCTGTATTGCAGTTTCAGTAATATTAGAGACTGACTGGATATGAATTATATATATTTTTTAATATTTTGTGTCGTAAAACAGAAACATACTGCAATCGCCGACCGTGCTGTCCATTCTGCAGTAAAAACATCATTCAGAAATGGATTATTGAGAAATGTAATGGGTGGAATTAAAAACGTATTTAGAAGAGAATTCAATTCAGTGTTCATAGTCCAGGGATAAGGGGATGAGCACCTAATTGTAAAAGTAATTATATAAATGGCTGTGTCTGATGAGTAACACAGATTGCATTGGAAGATTGTAGTTAGCCTGGCAAAAGTGTGCAAGTGGTAAATGGAAATGGTCATTGATTAGATTGATTAAATGTATGAAAGCTGAATTTCTCTATACAGTGTATGTATTTTGTTGGCAGCATATTTATATCTTAGACAGGATGTATTGCCCAGTTGAAAATGTAATTATACAGGGGGCTGACAGAAGTTATAATCTATAAAAGATGAATGTGATTCTGGGTTAGGTCTGTGTGTGTCTATGTGTGTGTGTGTGTGCATATTTCTAAATATGTAGAGAATATACATATTTATTAATATGTTCAGGGAGATGCGAAAGTGTGCTGTTATTCCTTAAGTCAGATTCACAATGTCATGGAAGCTGTGATCCAGCCACAACGTTTACAGAAGCCCCGACCCGCCCTGTATCATACCGACTGTAGGGAGAAGGAGGCTTCTGCGTTTCCTCTGAGATTCCAGTGCCCTTTGATCATAAACATTTACCTTTCATAGGCATCTCCTCTCACAGTGTGACACCCACTCACTTTCTACATACTGATTAAAAGCGCATGACATTGAAGCCCCCGGTTGTTGCTGTCTGTTGGTTTGAATTTGTTTGCAGATATTAAAATATATTACAATAAGCTTATCATATTGCAGTTTACAAGAAACAGACTTGTTGTGGGTGTGTAAGAAGGAAGTATATGTAATGATACCTGAAATGAAAATTATACTTTGACTTCCCGGGGTCTATGAGCTGGTAACACTTTTCTGATAACGATTTTTAGTCATATATAAGTATTGAAGTATTCCCATTTTTGTATTTGTTGTTCGCAGGTCTGAGAACAAAGAGCCGCTACCGGGGAAGGAGGTACAGGTGTGGGTGTGCCAGGAGGAGAAGGTGGTGTGTGGGGTGACGAAGCACAGCACGTGTGCGGATGTGGTGCAAGCCTTGCTGGAGGACCATCAGAGTTCAGCAGAGGGCAAGGTTCTGTTGGGTGAGCCCTCGGAGTACTGCCTCCTGGAGAGGTGGAAGGGTTTTGAGCGTGCCCTCCCGCCTCTCACTCGGATTCTCCGGCTGTGGAACGCTTGGGGGGATGAGAAGCCCTTCGTGCAGTTCATCCTGGTCAAGGCCGGCGAGTCCCGGCCCCCGCCCTGCAAGGGGTCCTCCAGGCCAAAGGGGGCGCCGTCCAAGCCGAGGTCAGCGGCAAAGCGGCGCGACCAGGCCCCAGCACAGTACGTGCGGTCCCTGCCGGTGGAGAGGCAGAGGAGGATGGTGAAGAAGGCCTTCCGGAAGCTGGAGAGGTTCAGGGAGCGGGAGAGGAGGCCGGTGGAGGAGGGGAGGATCGGCGGGCTGGTGCAGCTGATCATCGAGCAGGACCACACCATCAGGGAGCAGGTGCACAGGATGAGGGAGCTGGATGTGGAGATTGAGCGCATCGAGCGGGGTCTAGGGCTGGGCGGCGGGGCATCTGCGCCCGAACGGGACGGCGCCCTCTGCCCCGACCTCAGCGAGCCAGCGGAGATCTGGCTCCAGGAGGACCTGTACGGCGCCGACGGAGTCGAGCGCTTGGAGGCGCAGCTGGAGCGGCACAGGGACCTCATTGAAAGGCTGTCCCATGACATTGACGCGGAATTAAAAAGCGTGTGGCACTCAACGGGCGCTGACGAGCTGCGGGGGGCGACGGCGAGCGCCGGCCCAGACCCCGAGGACCCGGCGGGCGTGGCCGAGCTGGAGACGCTCAGGAAGGACCTGGAACACAGCATGCAGAGGGGCCTGAGCCTGCACGCACAGGTGACGGACCTGGAGAAGGAGCTGCAGCGAAACGATGCGGCGCTCTCCTCCAAAAGCCGGGAGTGCGAGCAGCTGGCCGCGCAGCTCAGCTCTCTGCAAGTCTCCGGCACCACAGAGCGGGTGGGGCCCCCGAGCCCCACGGACCAATCACAGATCTGCGGCTCGCAGGGAAAGCTGTGCCAGATCCTGTCCCGTCTGGATGGGACAGACACGGACTCGGACACCGGAATAAGCTCCACCCACAGCCAGGACTCGCTGTCCCCCTGCAGGGACATCCTTCCGCCTCTGGACACAGATGTGTGATCGCTGCAAACGCTGAATTATTGATCTGCGTGGTTTTAAAAATCAACCGAAAAGCTAAACTCAGTGCCTAGTATTTGAGTGCCTGCTTTAATCCAGGTTTCAATTGCTGCCCTCTCTCTCTCTCTCTGCCCAAGGGTGTTGAGTTTGACACACCCCTCCATCAGAAAGGAGCGCGTTCCGGAAGTTTTATCACGCTGAATCACTGGAGGAAGGGTCTGTGATCTGTGATTGCATTTGTTTTGACTTGTTGCACTGTCATGCATTTTGTACAGTTGAAAACAAATGTCCCTTTGCTTTTTATAAAGCCTCTCTTGTTTTTTCTGTTACTTGATTTACTTGATTTTGTCATGTTTTTATATTGATTTCTTAATATGTTACTATTATTTCCCCTTTCCATGACTTCAAACATGAAGTTAAGAAGCATGTAATATGAAGCATTTATATCTAAAAAAATTCAGTTTATTTTTTGATAAGTGTTGTATAAAGGCAAAAATGTAGGTTATGTTTTATATTAAAACATACAGCATTGCCTGGTAGATGGAACTCTAACTCCCTTCATACATGCATTCAGCCAATACTGTATAACACTCATAATCTAAAAATTCTTTAGCTGTTACATTATGTGACATGAATAGGTCCTTGTGCTTGCTCTGGGGTTGGATGAAAATGACGTGTAGCCTGATTGTCAAATCTGGGATATGTGTTAAGAGAAGAGAAAAATGTCTTGAGTCCACATACAGTACCAGTCAAAGGTTTGGAAACAACTTTTATTCTTTGTTTTCACTTTTTTCCACATTGTAGAATAACAGTGAAGACATCAAAATATGAAATAACACAAATGGAATTATACAGTGACCAAAAACAAAACAAAAAAATCAAATTAGATGCTTCAAAGTAGCCAAAAAATATTTCTAAAAAAAAAAAAAACATTTTGTTTTGGAAAGAAATTCATATATAGGCATCAACGTCGCTGTTTATATTTGTCTTAAGTAAAAAAAAAAATCAAGAATTTAATCATTTAAATTCTTTCGGTTAATATGTCTTTGAATGCATGTTTCCCAGTATCTTAATCAGATGTGTCCAAACTTTTCACTGGTATTGTACTTCATAAGGCAATCTTTTAATTGTCCATTATACAATATCGCCTACACAGTTGTTAGTTTTCTGTAGTTGATTGTAAAGTCCTTTTAGGGCAATGGATAACATCTATCCATATATTGCCATGGCTGTAATTTTGTTGTTGGTAATTACAGGAATTGATCTGATTCCTTTGTGGGCTATTTATTTTGGCATACTCTGTAGCCATATATTTACCCCTAGGCTTGTCATATTTACTGGAGGTGAAGTGGTTCCAATGAATCTGATGTGTGACGTCAAAACTGATGCAAGAAATGAAGTTACACAATAGTTGAGTCCATTGATCTGAACATAACAGTAACTAATACTTTCTGATCCAAGGGGTGCTTGGACTACTTGGTAAATGCTAATAAACTGGGATTGTATTAAATGTAAAAGACTCAAACTTCGTATTATGTCTTCTGATGTAATGTTGATGTAATAGTATTTGTGATATGAAACCTTCTCTTTAGGAAGAAACCTGAAGGAACTGCTATATCCATTTTTGTGATAGACTTAATCATAAACTTTAACATTAATTTTACAAAATGTCATTTATTTCATGTACCTGCAGTGATATAAGTGTAAGAAAGCATCATGTAACCACTTTGCAATCACATAACTCGTGGAAATGCAGATATTTAACATAAACGTTAATAAGCTTGTTCTCTGTTCTCCTGGTCTTGTCTATTGGCTTAGAGTCAGATGCCCCACTTTTATTAATTAGCTCAGAATCAGTACTCCCAATTTAGCAAATTAAGTTGGAGTTATATTAGAACCCTAAAATCAAGAGATACCGCGACCGTTCTAACCCTGCAGAGTACAGTTGGGGGAGGGTTTGATGTCTACCCCTTTTGTCAGCAGAAGGGGGGAGGCTTGGTCACCTTCAGAATAAGCACGGCATCTGCAGGCCTTAACCAGTTTGTGTAACGGCAGTAATTACGGTTTAAAAAACATATCAATTATTGCCTCTTTTGCTCCTCTGGTGCCATCATCAGTGCCGGTAATTGCTTGTGGTCCACGCGGCTTAATAACCGAGTCTGCTTATGATGAGGTGTGATTGAGCAGCTGTCAGTTAAAAGGGTTTCAGCCAAAGACATCTTTTGTCGGCTTTGCTTGGGCAAATGGTACAAGATGTACGCGATTATAGGGTAACACACGTGACGCAGCGCGACTGTTCTGTTCGTTCTCGTCTCACGGGGGTCCTGTTGCTACGACGACTGCCCCCCCCCCATATCTCCGCTTTGCCTCCTGTCACTTGAACACAAAAGGCGGCCGTTTGAAGTGTCTCATTGCATTCCCGCTGACCTGGGTTGAAATGATGGTCCCCGACGCAAAATCAACCCTATTCAACAGAGACGTGTTTCAAAAGCGCAAACAGCACTCTCTTTCATTCCAGCAAAAAAATACAATTAAATGGCATTATGTTTTCATACCAATACTTAATTTTTCAGTTAGTCAATTTGTTCAGCTTTCAGCTGATTATATGTTCTTACATTATCCTTTTCAAAATACTGATGAATTCATTTAAGATGTGGGAACCTTAGACCTTTATAAGCTGAACTCTCTGAAAATAAAGTTGTGTTTTTTTCTCCAAGATCAAAAAACTTAAGAGGCAGACAATATTCTGATGCAGGCAGAAATCTTGTTGACACATTCAATAGAAATGTTTTTTTTTCAGATCACATTATTGATTTTGCTGGGAGTTTGGCTGAAACAGTAAGTGCAGAAAAAGGCAGACATATCTGTAAGTGCTGGTGCAGTCACTCAGCAAAACATAATTATTGAAAAAGCATAGCACTGCTTCCAGTGAGCAACTGGGAGAAGTAATTGATGAATATCACCTTTTGCATTACACAGTAAATTCCACTAAATGCACTCCATATCTCTGTGCATTTACCAAAAGGTATATTTATTGTTTTTTAATGACAGAAGTGCTTAGCAGGTGGCCTTTGTTAGGGCTTCATAGCTCTCTCTCTCCTCACATTTCATCCATATATAGAGCTGGATATTCACTGAAGCCATTCAGTCAAATACCATGAGCCAATGTGATACAGCAATGCCAAACCCAGAATCCAAACCTGTGTAGTTAGAAGCTCAGGTATAAAAATGCTACACCCTGCATTCAGGACCCCCCCATGCCAAAGTGTTAAGACCTTTTCTAACCCTTACATCCACCCCTGGCTCTTCTGTCCCTAACCTCTACCCCTTCATTCCTAAAAACTCCCTGTTCTATAGCACTTCCTGCTCCAACTTCCTGCTTCCTGTCCCATCCCCCTTCCCACCACACCTCCGCCATCCACCCATCTCCCATGAGACCACATTCCAGCTCCCTGTAATACGCTGGGCTAAATACGTACCTTAGAGAAGCGCCCGCCCTTTGAAAACATCCAACCCGATGCGTAATGTTGTACCGATTAAGATCTCGCTCAATGGGCCTGCGTCAAACGTGGAGTGGAAAGTACCCTGGCAACAGGATCCATTGTGTCATTCGGTGCTCAAAATGTGCCGTTGTTGATGAGGTCTCATTACGGGCCTCTGCATCCCGTGTATAATCACCTATCTGTGATGTAACACGCTCCAGCTGGCTCAGAACCTCTCCAGATGGGACAGATGGTTATTTCATTTTGTTGCGTTATTATGGCGGCGTGCTCATAGCATGCTCTGTCATGCTAATATGCAAAGACTGGCAGCACACAACAGGCAAAACAGGCAAACAGATTCACTGCCAGTTAAACGGGCCATACAGGAAATGCAGCTGACCTCTCATCTGAGGTGCTAGCTGATGATGTGTTGGGCTAAGCAATGTGTACCTTCCGGTGATGAAATTTAGACAAGGATATTGTTTAAAAAGCATTCAGCTCACTATGGTCTCAGTGACAGAGGATACTCTGTTGTGTTGCCAGGGATCGAAAGGCACTTGGAGCTGCTCTACAAGAGAAAGAAACCCAGGCAAAGTGTTTGGTTGGACGTGCCAAGCATCTATAAATCAGGTTCATAATGGCCGCAGGCTTGGTATGTCCAACACGAATCCCTGGATTCCCTATTCATATATCTATTATGATCCATGTCAAGCTGCCCAGTTTATGAGATGTACATGGTTTTGTACATGGTTCATGATGTACAATTCCAGTACATGTTTCAGGCTGATTGTAAGGTGAAAAACTTGGCTCATTTTCAGAGAGCTAACCTCAGTGTTTGTGCCTGCATGAACATGAGTTTGGGTTTGGTTGTGTTTCTAGGTGTTTCAAGAGTAAATGGACTGTCTGCTAAGTCTTAGAGAGGAGATGACTATGTTAGAGCTAGCTGCTCTGACACTAGAATTCATACTATGTTATTTTGTTGACTTACTCTGACTTATTCTCAGAACGTTTAAACCTCTGGTCTCTTTATTCCAAACACGTAAATGGCTCTCTCATCCTGGGGCTGATTAGCTCATTAGCAGTCTATACACACGTCTCATGCTGGACAATTAGTTGTAGTAGTAATAGGAAGTCACTTAGAATTAACCAGTTTTAAAAGGGTCACGACTGCTTCAGCCAAACACCCAAGTCCCACATCAAACTAATGGGTTCAAATGTCTTATTTGTGTCATGGCAGGCATTCACCTTTAATGAGCTCTTATTGCCTAGTTACTGGCTGTCAATCACCAGAATGTAAGGGGTTAATTATAGTGTGATTAAACATGAGATGAAACGAGAGTTGAAAAAGATATAATTATGGTTCATAAAAAACACATTTAATTGAACACCTCTTTTGTTGACAGATGGATAAAAGCAGCTATTTATCCACTTGAGTCCTAAAGGGAATATTTTTCTTTGGTTTAACCTATCAGATAGATTTACAGGAGATGAAAGGTCACATTAGGGTTTTTTGAAAGACAAAACCAAATAATTAATTATGTAGGCCTTTAATATTTCTTTTGTTTGAACTGCATATTTGCTCATTTTTAATTGTAATGTCTGTCAAACCATCTACACATTGCATAACATGGAAATATTTAATGTTTTCTGCTGCAAGGAAGAAGTTCAGTGGTGACAGTTATGTAACAGTTTGCACTGAATGCGTTTCTAAGGAAGGAATGACAAAACCCATGTCAGGCCAGCTGTACTAGGCCTTTGTCATTCAGATAAAACTATTACTTACAGTACATTCAAGCCCCTTCCAGCCCCAAACAGAATTAAGGATCATCTTAAATCTAAACCTAACACAATCCATAAATGGTAGACAGTTTAACTGATTGAGGATCAGTGCTTGAGAGTAGAATATATTAGCATCAATGTGGACGTATGGCATGGAAATTGCATGTATGTGACTTTAGCTGTGTCCCCATAATCCAGCCCCTTCATAACAAAATATGTTTGTAGAGAAGCTGGCTGATACGTCTCCAATAAATGAGTCAAAAGAACAAAAGTTAAGAAACCAATAATTTATTTTAAAACCTGCAGCCACACCTGTATTTAATCAGGCCTCAATCAGCAAGGTGTGGCTCGTTATCCACTAGGCTGGCTCCCCTAACAAACTGCCAACATGTGCACATAATTAACCAATCATTACTACGCAATTGACAATTAGCACTCAGGGAGAGGTGGTGAAGGCTCTCCTTCACAATGTTTCAGACAGAAACATCCAGGGTGCCCTTCAAAAGATTAATTACCCTTTCATGCATCTGGGTGTGTAGTAAAGCAGGTCAGATAAAGTGCCCTATGCAAGTCAATCAGCAGGGTGCTAACAGGGAATCAAACCTGCATCCCTCTCATGACAAACCAAATTCCAAAAACCATGGCTCCTCGCTGCAGTGTACCGTGGGAAATAAATTGCATCCGCATTGCAGCTCTTTGTTGCCTGACACTTTTTGGTACTTGTCGGCCACAGTTTTATTTTTTTGTTTGTATGTTTCTGCACACACTTGACTCCGAATAGGAAAGATTTTTCAGTGGATCTGTAGGTCCTGTTCCAGTGTCTTCCATATATGTAATTTCTTTCCACAGCTGGTTTCATTGATAAAAGTGCATCTGAACAGTCATTATGGATTTCAGCCAAAAATGCCATCTGACATGAGAGAGAACACTCAGAAAGGAAAGTTGATGAAAGGCTTTAATGTAATGGGTTCATATTCATTTTTCATATTTCGTTTGATGTTTCATTTTATTGCAGTGCATGATTCATGACTGTGACGATCAAGTCAGAAATGCTGCAGGAGGAATGAAAAATGTCATAATATCAGGAGAATGTGAATATTTGCCACCAAATATGGGACAACGTGTGCCAAATGTATGTGTGTCTTTGCTTGAGTGTGTGCTTGTGCGTGTGAACGTGTGTGTGTGCATGCAAACTTGGCAATGTGCCAAATCATTTTCTGCAGTTGGCATCTATAATTTTATTGTTTGCTCAAGTAAAGCAATAGCAATCCATTTCTTCAAATCATGTGCACTTGCGCATACGTCTGGGCAAGTTTTATGACTTTAATTGACTAAATCAAAACAGTAGCTGAGTGCCATTCTTGCAGATCCAAATGCCATAAATTGTGTGATATCAAATTAAAGATAAAAGAACATCTAATGTTAAGTAGAAAGAAGTGACTTGAGAGCAGCTCATTAAAGGTAATTCCAGTGCAACTAGAATGTTCTACAGTGTGATGAATACCCATCTTAATCCAAGATGATCAGTCATGTTTTCTTTTTATGATGAAATAGTTATGATTTTACATGAAGCATGTCCACACATTGAAATCATCTTGTCATTCACAAATTAATTATTTGTTTATCTTATGTTTTAATGTGAAATGTAGACTACACTCATGAGTATTGGGGAAAAGTACCTATAAAATATGATTTGACCACAATTACACAATTTCCCTTGAGGTTCTCTCTGAATATGTATTACTGCATACAACTTATTTCTGTAGTCGTAACTGTAGTCCTGTAGTCTCAGGTATTGGGATGTTTTTTTTTTCTGGTTGTTGTTGTATGTGTAATATTAGTCTTTGTTTGGGTGATGAAAACTCAGTGTAAATTGTACAGCAGTTTTTAACAAAGAGGCATCACTCTACGGTGGATACTGTCATATCACCCTTCATCTCCCTTACACACACACACACACACACACACACACTCACGCAAACAGCAAAGGGTGTCCAACTCTCACAGTCCAAACTTCACACAGCGGCTTCCACCTGCTCCCCCCCGACATTAAAGATGGACGCCTTCTTTCTGAAGCTGTTTGCTTCGCCGCGGGAGCTCAGCGGTGTTCTCGGGCCTCAGCCACGACAAACCTTTCATTAGAGCAGAAATGACTGGGGCCGCCGCACCAGGGAGGGAGCGGGATCTCCCCGAGCACCTCACTGAAATAGCATCCCCCCTTTTATGCATGTGCCTGAAATAGCATCCCCTTTCATGTGTTTTGACTGAAACTGCCTCCCCTTTTATGTGTGTGATAAGCGGCTTGCTATGGCAAACACAGGTGTCAAGTCCACTAACAGTCGTACTGTGGGTCTATGTTTTTGTCTCCTTGTCCACAACAAACTTTACGTGGTGCCCTCCATATTTATTCATACCGCTGAGAAAAGAGGACCAAAAAAATGCTTACAAAAGAAAAAACCCTAATCCTAACCCTGTGAATATTTGATATTCAACCTGCTTTTTTAAAGTTAGACTTGAATTTTATTATGATTGCACAGTGTAAAGTCGTGCCGTTCGTAATTATTACAGTTTATTCCATAAAACACGAGAGTCACAATTCTTCACATGCCTGTAGTTTTCAAATCCAAATCCAAATCCAAATCCTCCACTTGTATGGATTTTGCCTTCAGTGTGCTTCCTGTAGAGCTATATGAAGTTCTGTCACTCCTGGGGGAGGAGTTTGTAGTGAGGTCTTCGCACCTTTTGGTTTATTTGTGAGCTGCTTTCTTGCGTGAACTGAGCTCACCCCTCAGAAATCCCGAGTAAAACAAAAGAGCTCAAGCAGTCTCTAGGAGAAGTGTATCAAAACACTTCTTCGTCTCCCAGTAAACCCACACCGCAAGAGGAGCGGGGAGGCGACTGGGAAGCGCAGGGCCGCTGTGTGAAGTAGGCCCGCGTGTTTTTTTTTTTTACCAAAACGCCTCTTGATCTTGAAAGGAGAGGCTCCGCTCGGAGAGAGATTGCGGCTCTCCGTCTCGGCGCCGGGCCTTCGCCTTTGATCATGCTCAGAACTTCATTTTCCCGCTCGAGGAGCGCGTGTTTGTTTTGTCGCTAATCTCGACGCTCTTCCCCCTCGAGTGTGAGTCTTTGAAGACCCTGGATGTCATTAATCTGATGTGATAATAATTTCCTGAACGCCCCCAACCCCTCTACGACCCCCCCCCCTCCCCCAAACTCCCCCCCCACACACACACAAACCCTGCGTTGACTTCATGCGTTGCCATGGTAGCGGACTGTACCTACCTTTTGGCAGTCATTAGTGCACCCCCTTAGTGATGGAAAGTTAAAAACCACTTGATCAAGCTGGCAAGGGATGCCAAGGATAACATCTTGAGACTCACTTCCTCAGACTGATTGAAATTGCAGCCTTTGAACCTGTGGTTTGTGTCATTTTCTCCTCCTGCTCTTATTTTTTAAATATTACTTATTCACTGGCCGTGAATTGGACTTTATTAAGTACTCTTCATTATTACAATTATTCAGGGTTATAATATTTTTAACAATGCAATAACATAAAAATATTTTTAAAGAGATATTATTATGAGTCATTTTTGAGGTGAGTAAATGTTTACTTTGCCCAACTTAGCTGAGTAAAAACTCCTTTTACACTGAAAGTTAATCTGGTTATTTTGAGAATTCCTTTTTTGCCTCTCCTTTCTCTGGAATGAAGTGAAAGCAGACAGTTGGCACAGCAAAATGAACTAGTGTTTGCTTAACTTCCACATTGGCAAGACCCCTCCCATTTGCCACCCCACCATCCCAAATGCCAAGGCACCCTCGTCAGGAAAGTGTTGTGGTGTGAACATTTGGAACATTTTGGAACAATGACTATCTAGTCTAAACCATGAATAATTTATGACATGGTAAGACAAACTGAAGTAGGGCCATCTTTGCCTGTGTGTGTGTGTGTTTGCATGTCTGTGTCTATGTGTCTGTGTGTATATGTATGTGTGAGTGTGCATGTGTGTGTGTGTGTGTGTGTGTGTGTGTGTCTGTGTCTGTGTCTGTGTGTATATGTTTGTGTGAGTGTGCGTGTGTGTGTGTGTGCGTCTATCTGCATGTGTGTCTGTGTATATGTGTGTGCTTGCGTGTGTGCGCGTATGTATGTGCATATGTGTGTGTGCGGGCACACGTGTGTGTGTGTATGTTTTGGAGAGGGTGGGCTCCATCTGATATGAAAGGCACAGAGGTCATGGATAGAGAGTAACAGGATATGTGGGAAGTGACGTGTCTGTGCTGGAACGGGGTCATGCCTTACACCTCATTATGGGTGTGATCGCCAATAAATCGCACCGCCTGACATCTCAGATGAGGGACTTTGTCACTCACCTGCACGTTATAGCCTGCTGAGCGGTAGCTCAAAGCGCTCCCATTAACCACCAGGAATGATGACGAAAGACAAATATGTTTAACAGAGCAGCGGATCCCTCCTCTAAGGAAGGAGACATCTCATTTAATGCTTCACACACTGAAAGAGTCAATATCCCACTGTTGACATGAAGAGACAGTCACATACTTAGAGTGAGTTAGTCTAGATAGTCACATGATTTCTTTTCCAGTGTGTTTTGTAGTTATTACTGAGAGCTCTAACCCAGGGTTGTGGTAGCTTAGTCGTGCAGTGGTTAGGACAGAAAGCATGTCTCCTAACCAGAGGATGCTAGCTTGAATCGTATGCCGGTCTGTGCTATTGTGCCTTTGAGCGAGGTTAGTGACAGACTAATCCTCAGTAAATACCAGCTGGCTACAGAATGGAGAAAGTATACATTTTAAGACACTTAAGTGAACTTGGATAAAGGTGCTATAAGGAAATAATATTTTGAATGGTCAAGGTACCTATTATTTAAGCATACAGCATGCTTTAGAAAACATACAGTCTGCTAATGTGTTGTATTCAAAACACACTTTAAAGCTTTAAGTTAAAAGAAAACAGACGTTTAGTGAATGGAATGGTGAATGGAAGCAAGGAGAGAAACTGCTCACAAGCTGTGCTTTTAAACCTTTATGAGGCAAGGCCAGTTTTAAAGAGCACCCAGAGGTGTGAAAATGATTAGTACTTATAATGTACCCTGCATGTTTAATTGGAGCTTGGTATTAGTCTGAGTGTTTCTTTAGAGTAAAAAAAGTATGGTTAATGTCTCTGAAATGAAAGGAAAAATTGAAAATGAAACCTAAGAAAAGGTTCAGGTGGCCTTGCCAAGCATACACCACCACAACAGACCTAACAAAGTCATACATTTAAACATACCTGGTACTGTATGTCCAAATAAATACTTTCCCTGGGTTTTATCCTCTTAACTCTGGGGCCTATTTAAGGCACTTCTTTAGATTTTCTGTCAGTGCAGTGATTTTGATTGACTTTCTAAATAACGAAAGGGAAAATATCTATGCCAGCAGATAGAATATGGTTTATACTGTATGTATTCTTGCGGGCTCTGTTCTAAAAGTGATTAAATGCACCAGTTTCCTGAGACAGCAGTGAACACATGCTTGTAGAACATTCAGGTTGTGAGCTACAAGGCTTTCTTCTGCAATGTGTTTGACAGTTTGACAGGTAATTAGTGTGGTTTACTTACCAGGCAGACTGCGCACTGCGTAGTATACAGTTTGCTGTTCTATTGAGCATTTTTTGCAAGAATGTTGCAGCTGCAAACTTTGAGGGTGCAGCAGAGAGCTAACATTCTGGGGTGGGGCACAGCAAGCGTAACGCACTAAAGCAAAGATGATGTTTTCTTTTCCACTGAGCGTGAGTGAAGGAGAAATCTAAGACAATCAAAGTCCCATAATCATGGAACATTCTCTGTAGGTGTCCATTAAACGGCTGCATTAATTCTTCCCTTGGGGAAGGAGCGGGAGGTAAAGACAACTTAGCCGCGCGGCACTTAGAGTCTTAGCGCTGCACTTAGCATCTTAGCGCTGCCTACATTGTCCGCCTCCTCCCAGTTTCGCTTTACTTTAGCCTCCATTGTAATTATGGTCTCTCTGCATAATCCCCTCCCCAGTCCTTTTCACATGTGAAAACATGTGTGCGCACACAGATACACACACACACCCAAAAGGACCTCAGTGCTCTGCCCCCCATGGAGCGTGCTCTCAAAATGACGGAAGCCATGTTTGCTGTGTATGACCAGACAGGATACTAACGCAAATCCCAGGAAACAAAAGGCCAGAGAATGGAAGGAAACAAAACATTCCCCCCCGAAAAAAACCCATCACAATGGGACATAAAGGAGGAATTTTCTGCGTTAGGTGTGTGAAAGGAAGACGATATCTCCCAGCTGGTTTGTGTTATCGGTGTTCCAAAAGTACAATTTCAGAATCTGATTTAGTCTAAAATGCATGATTTCAGTGATAGTGTGGAAATGATGCCTCCAGTTGACAATGGTGCCATCATATGTGTTCAGGATGCTACAGAACTGTAAAATGATGGCAGTCTCACTCACTATAAACACAAAGCAGCATTCTCTTGACACCCATTACAGAGCAGGTAATCTGTAGTATTGTATGCTCATACATTTCTCACCAAAACAGATTTTTATGAAAATGAATCAGAGACAGTGTCATGCCAACTTTGTACTTTTGAGACAGTGTGGGTTGAGAGCGATTTGGAGGAAAATCAGAGCGGAGAGGTTGCCACAAATGCCAGGTCTGTTTTGTTCAACGGGAACTGCCACAATTCAGCATTGTTCATTGTGGCTGACAATAGCCAGAAGCAGTTTTTCTGATGTTACATGCCCAATTATACAAAATGGTCTGGTTACAACTGTCCAACCAGAGAGCAGGGGGCCAAAAAAAACCCACACTGGGGAATGTCACCTGTGTCACTCATTCAACCCACTCAAGTGATTAGATTTTGTGATTGTTATCTTATCCAAGAACCATAATCAGGACTAGCTTTCTGATGAAACACTGGCATTTTCTCTTCTGTCGGCATTGCTGATGTTAAGATTTACCATCAGTGTTGGTTGAATTGCACTTTGTTCTGACATCCATTTGCCATTTATTACGTGTTTGCCTGCTGAAATGTGGGGTTGCTCAGTGCATGTATCGGCTCAGGATGCATCTGTGAGATTTGGCACAATGCTGTTTCGCATTATCATAATTACATCTTGTGATGAGGGCTTCTCAACTTTCCTGACAATAGATCATGTCACATCAAGCTCTTTTGTTGCGTGGGTCTCCGAGCCCTTAAACTCGGGCCAGTGAAAAACAAGCAGATTCTGTGCGCCAGCTCCTATTAATGGACGCAGTGCTGCTCAGGCCAAAGTGCACCACGCGCATTCCTGACCGTTCCGTCTGCTTTGCTTTCTTTGGCCGGAGCCGAGGCTGATGCCGGGAGGTGATGTCACTCAGAACATCGGGAACACCTGTAGATTGACGCACGGCGGGGTGGCAGGGCCGGCACGCGGTCAGGACCTCTGCTCGCCACGATCGGGGCTCAGGAAGCAGGCGCGTATCTGAGTGACGTCCCTGTCACTGGGAGCGCTAATCCGGTGCTTCCATGCAGCAGGGAAACACACACAAACACACACACACACACACAGATTCTCCCTCTCTCTCACACACATACACACACAAACACATTCTCTCTCTCTCACACACACGTACACAAACACGATTAAATAAATTAGTGGAGAGAATAGAAGCTTTGATTTCAACAGGAAACACCCTCCATTGTTCCTACCCATCAGCCCCCCCCCAGCGAAGCTTCAGCGGCGAATACCAGCGCAGCTTTAATTAGGCCCAGCACTTAGCTCTTCCTGTCCTGCAGGAAGCTCTGGGCCATTCGCTAACCCTGATGTTCCCTTTCCCAAGGATAGTGTTCCACGCTACATTCACTCCTCACCAGAATAAAGGGGCTGTTATCATATTGTACACTGCTCTCTGAAACATGAAACCTGCTGTTACATCAGTTCGAGGAGCGGAGTTAAATTTGAACACTGAGGGAAGAGCTTTGTGGAAATTTTGGCTACACGTGAAATTTTCTGTGGCCTTGAGCAGACGTGAACTTGAGTAAACATTCAGCTTATTGCTATTTTTGGACATGGAGTAGAACATTTCTTGGTGAGGTTAGATCATTTTTATCATTTTTATTTCTTTGTTTGTGCACATATTTGAGATAAAGGCATAGTTTATACACACAGGCATAAAGTGTGAAATATACACAGATGAGTAGACAGACATTCTAGGGCTTGTACTGACCTCTCTATTCAACATTCAGTTTCACTTAGGATTGACAGTAAAACATATGAAAGAAGACGCATACATTACAAAATTCTTTACATTAATAAATGGAAGCTGTTCATAAATGTATCAATGTACTGCAGACTTTTTAGAAGCCGCATAAAGCAGTGAATATACAGTATAGTCTTGTATGTGGTGTGCAAGTAAATTGAAACATTGATCAAATGAATAACATATTGACTCATGTTCTACTTATGAAATATGTGTCTAAAAGTTATCATGACTCTGTTGTTCCTATCCGGAGCAGAGACATAAGTCTAATCACCAGCCCTTGATCACACTCCTGCACTGTACCCATGGGGGTGTTTTGGAGGGGTGTGGGATAGGTGAGGCTTCTTAGTCATTCCAAACACCTCACCCAATCTCCCCTTCAGATCTTATTGTGTCTCCTGGAGCAGACAGCCACAGGGGTAGAGAGGGCTTATGCAGGGACCTCTCTGATTCATGGTTAATTGGAAACTCCTGGCGAGAGTTATTAAGCCAGTATTAAGCCAAGCGTGCTGTATGAGTCTTCAGTCTTGCTTAGTGTGATATCACTCAACGGACTACTGTCATTGATTTTAGCCAATCGGTGACGTTCTCAGCATTTACATTGCGTATTCGCATTTGTGTATTTGAATTTTTATCTATTATGATATCATTGAGAAATAACATTTTGACATGAAGCTGGGACAGACTGAATTGACAAATCTGTGTTCTGACAGTTAAAAGTATGACGAGTTTTGCTTATGGCAGACGTGGAGCTTGGTAAACTTCCTAACATGGATTGACCTGTCAATTAAGACTCTTCCAAGATGGTGACTATGAAGGACATGGTGACACAATAGTAGAGGGAATATGGCAGTGGGTGGCAGGGTAGCATAGCGGTAAGGAGCAGGACTAGTAACTGAAAGTTTGCTGGTTTGATTCCCCACTGGGGCACTAGTGCTGTACCCTTTGACAAGGTACTTAGAATTGCTTTAGTAAATATCCAACTATAAGTGGATAACAGGTAAAAATTGTAAACTATGTAGTTTGCTCTGGATTAGAGTGTCTGCTAAATGCCAGCATTTTAAAAAATTAATATGTCACCTTCACCAGCCTTGACAATAAATTGAATAGTTTCTTCCTATTTTTCCATATAAGAACGTTTATTCCTCTACCAGGAAACCCAATGAACTGGGCAGAATGGTTGAAATGTGTTTTGGGCAGTATTTGCTGGTTTGTAAACTCATCCATTGTCATATGCTGTAGAATATAGCAAGGCTTGTATCTTTCCATTTCAACGAGCATCTCCTTTGCGTGCGTTATCCTGCGCTTCTCTGATCGGTGATTTGGCTCCTTACCGATGGACGTAACGGGGAGAACGTCTCGTAGTCGTTGCCCCAAATTCCCAGGATGCATCTGAATCTGGGAGACGGGAGGAGTGCGGTCGGTTATCATTGTTATGTCTGGCGCGGATTCCCTGTGCCACGTATAATCTTTCACCGGGCTGCGGTGTCTCCGGGATCCATGTCAGGGCTTCTAAGCCCGAGAGTGGCATCTGAAGCGAATGTTTTGACAGTCGGCAAAGCCCGACTTTATTCTCGTTTATCTCTCCTTTCGCCTGTTACTTCCGACTGAGGGGAGGTGGGGAGGGTGCGGGAACGCGTTTTGAGCCTTTCTTGCGCTTCAATTAACCGTGAGGCAAGGTTCTGTCTGCTCCCCTTTGAAAAGACCTCTAGGTGAATGTGGGCCGATCGTGTAACCGATCTAATGTGTATCGCGTTACACGTGGAACAGACTTTTCAGTAGCGAGATTCCAGGTTGTATCATCGCAAGGGTTATCGGAATAATCTTAGAATTTGACTGCCACCGACTACTCGAACCTCGAACCTCACGTGTACCCGCAGAATTAATCCCAAACCTTCAAGCAATTACACAGTCCTGTACTCACACAGCTGTTACATAGTGCGTGTTTATAGTTACACAGTAATTATTGTGTATTTTCAGTGCCTGGATGGTAAATATGTAATGGGACCACTAAGTTAAATACGGCATTCTCAACTGGTAATGTTGGTTGGTTGATGTGTATTTAATTTGCTTTTAAAACCCCTGTGAGAGGAATCAAAGGCCAGGAGTTGGCTGACTGGCTGTTGAGATTTAGAGACACCCGCTGCGGTGTTCACACATGACCATGCTTGTACTGAGAGCTTTTTTTCCCTCTTATTTCTACTACCTGCATTACTTAGCAGGCAAAACTGATTTAAACTTAAACGCACATCTAGAATCCTTAATACTAATGCACTCCGGGCACGTGTTTAGGCAGGTTGATTTTGACTCCAAAACTTCGGATAGACATCTTACAAACGGATCCTTTCTTCGTTGTTTTAGTTGCGAGCCTTATAAATGTCTATTATCCCGGTTAATAAAGCTCTTTTAATGAAGCAGCAACACCCAGAGGTGAGTATTATAGCACGGTGAATGCTCTAATGAAACAGACAATCCTCGAAATCAAATTTAAACATTAAGTAGGCTTAGGGTGAGATTTTGTTTGGATCGCACTGTTCCTTGTAACAGCTCTTGCAGTTACGTTGAGAGAGGGCGTACTTCTGATTCCATTACAGGCGATCGCACCGCTGCTGTTGCGCCTGCAGCCAGACTTTTTTTGTTGACGTCCAACAGCAAGCTTATATGCGAGTGCATGTATGCGTGTTTGTTTGGATAGCTGATCCAATTTCCTGCTTTAATGCACGAATGAATAGCTAAGAATGGTTTCCAGGGGTGTTTCACAACTTTTAGCAACCTTAGAAAACATCTATGGTTTCCTAAATGGGTAAACTGATCTTTCATAGCATGATTACCGGAAACAAAGCATCAGAGATTAAAAAAAAAATACCAGCCGTCCCACAGCAAGGACTTCCAGTACCTCAGTAAGGAGAAGCTCGTCTCTGCGGTGCACTGTTTTAAAACAATTTTTAAAACGCATTGCTGCATGCTGTGAGTTGATGCGTGAGTTTGTTTTCTTGATTTTAACAGGTGCATCTGATCTCTTCATCTCCTTACATTAAAAGTACTTGTATTTTCCCTCTAGGGATCTGATGTTCTCATTTATGACTAATACCAGGGACTTTGAACAAGCAAAGACAAGATTGAATTACCCTTGTTTTTTGTTGTTTTTTTAACGACCAAGCATTTGAATGCTGGCTGATTGAGAGACAGTAACCTCATTGCCAAGGTTAAACCCACAAATCAAAATGTGAGCTTTTCAAGTGGGCTCGCTCCTCTGCAAATTTCTTCGTCCATTTAAAGACAGTGACCTGATGGGTCAATTATGAGAGAAGAAAACCTGACAGATACACAGTCCTCCATCGTGGGCAAGACGCATTTCAAATCACACTTAAAGAAACTTTGGGCTTGCCATTAGGAGATCTTCTTTGTACTCAACAGCTGCTGTCCTAATTTATGTTCATCTTTCAGTTGTCTTACCTGAGCAATATGCATCTTCCGCCATTTTGGTTTCAGCATGGCTATGGGGCAGTAGTGGCTTGAGACCCAGGCGCCCAACCAGAAGGTTGTAGGATTGATTCCTGACTGAAATACTGGAGGTAACCCTGTACAAGGACCTGACATCTGCAAATACATTTAGCAGCTTAAATAAATAAATAAATAAATAAATACTGTTTAAAATTCCGTGAGCTATCCAAGATGCCTCAAGTGAGGGCGTCTGCTAAGCAAACAGGTAATGGGTGAAACTGTGACTATATTTCATGACAGTCATTTGATGCTCAAAGATTACATTGTCAGCCTGGTGTGGCAACCACTTATGGCATCGCACTGAAAGGTCACAAATGAAACAGCTGTAATAGTTCTTTCATCTGTATGTGAACACAACACAGTCAAGGCAATCAGACAAGCACAAAATCGTGACAGTCCATTCGATAGGAAGGCAATATAACTTTAAAGTAAGTGTGTGTGTGTGTGTGTGTGTGTGTGTGTATATATATATATATATATATGTGTGTGTGTGTGTGTGTGTGCGCGCGCGCACACATGCATATACCACATGCATTGGCCATTTATGTATTATCGAACTAGACAGCAAGTTACACATGGGCCAATCCATTTCCATTTTTTGGGTTTATTTGAATGTGTGTTCCTGTGCCAAGGCAGTTGCATGGAGGGTCCAGACCATGTTTCGGATGGAGTTTGTTCTGTCTGTAATGTTTAATCTGAGATGGCCTTTCCCATGCAGCCAGGCTGTTGTGTTGTGGCATAATGTGTTTACTGAGCCGGACGTGCATCAAATGTGAACGCACGTGAACAAAAAGCTTTTCGTCATGATTAATCCACAACACCCTTGTCAAGTGAAAAATATGTCAAAAGTGCAAGATGCGTCAATGACTCATCACAACGGAAACCCAATCTGCTCCTGCTGACTCACACTAACAATTAGGCCTGATTGGCTCGTCTCGCACCCCTAATGAGGTCATCAAGTCAGGCGGCGGAAATCAGAGTTCGCCTGCCAGGCGGGGATATTAAAATCGTACATCAGCCGAGTCCGAGGCCTGGTCCCGAAGATCCATAGATGAGGTGTTTCTGTGTGAGTTCAGGTCACTGTAGAATTATTCTGCTAATTTTTTACAATATTGTACAATGGCTTTACCTTACATTCTAAGGCCTTTGGGAAGACTATTTATGCTCTCTGATGCACAAATCGGTGTAGATAAAGAGGAGGCAGTAACCGTTCATCCAGGACAGTGTGATATAAGATCAATCCATGAATTACTGACCAGAGCTAAGTAACCAGCAGTGATTTTTAAGCAGCGGAAGTCAAGAGCTTGTTTGACTCTTCCTGAAACTTTTTTTTTTAAATGAACGCGCTTGCTACCCTGAGTTGTCATGACCTATAAGCAACTGGTTCCTTTCTGTAGAATTATGTCCAACATGGTAGTTCTGACACAATAATCAGTTTAAATTATAACACAGGGGTTGGGTTTATGAATTTTGATCAGAATGAAAAGGTCAGAGATCTGTTTTTAACTTAAAAACTTCTGTTCTGTTTTGGGGTTTTTGTCATGATTAAAAGGATTTAATGGGAAATTCACAAGGGGATGGCTACCACATTAGATGTGTGAAAGTAACAAGGAACCAGCTGCTAATGGATAGTCCTTATGCAAAGTGGCATATGAAGTAAATCATGCTAAAATAGCAGGGTTCAGGCTACCTTGTAAACTGGTTTCTGGATGGAACCAATGGAACAAAGACAATCAATAGAATAAAGATGTGTCCTTTCCTTTCCGATTTGCAGCTCAGCTGGTGCTGCTGGCAAATAGCAAGGGTTCAAAGTTCATCCTACCGTGCAGATATCCCAGACAAAACAGTGATGACAAATGACACGTACTGGCCTTCGACAATGCAAATGCGATCGTTCCAACACACATTATTCAAGATAGACAATAATCCCTCTGCTGACACACCGTTTTAATGTCATTAAGCAGTAAAGTGCTACCAGCCTCATTTAATGCACTTAGCTTTATAGAGGGTTAGGTCAAGAACAAATGGGGCATGCCAGAACAGAGCTGTTTGATTTGATATGCATGACCCTGATCGATACATGACTTCCGTATGTCAACCAAAGGGTAATATTCAATAATGCACAAATAGTTTTGACAGATGTGCACAGAACAGAAGGCCAAAGCCTCTGGGTCAGTTGTGCCAACCTTAGAAGTACTTTAAACCTCAGGTTTAAACCATTAGACCACTGAACACTATGAGGCTTGGAATGGCTGGTCTGTATGCCATTTAGTAGGAACACACCTGTTCCAGTTCAGTTACAGTGCAGTGGCGTCGTCGTTTAAAACTGAGGTTTAAACAATTGTTAAGGTCGTTGCGTTTGGCGCTCCATGTTCATATTGTCCTGCACAATACTACAGAGACTAAAGAAGTACAAAAACAAATCTCATGCAACGGGCGAACACAAACACTATCAGCTCTTTCATCAGTGGCGTAATTCTGGGGGCGATTTCGTTCGCCGCTGTCGGGAGACGTCAGGCCTCCGGCTCGAAATGTGGAAATGATCCTGCGTGTAAATGCCTCCCGTGTTAGCAGAGCTCTCGGGGCCGGCCTCATTCGTTTTTCCTGCCCCATTAATAATGCAGCCCAAAACCAGAGGATGGAGCCAAGCAGCTTGCCACAGGCAATGCCTCTGTGAAATTGCTTCGACCATCCACCCAAGGTTTTATTTAATTTGGCCCAAGGCATTGTGTAGAAAGTCGTATATATGCCCACAGTGTGGTGTAATGGGTGCTAGTGGGTTTGAAGCTCATCGATTGAGTTAATTCACTTTTATGTCTCTCTGTGGGAATCCACAATGCTACTGGTTTGAGTTTCCTTCCTTATCCTTGGCCATTTCAGGTCTCTTTCCCCATGTAAAAATAATAGTTATAGTTAAATAATAATTAAAATAAAAATAACATGTCATTATACTCATGCCCTTCAAGAGTGCAAACCGGAAAGCATTAGATAATCATAGTACAACAGCAACACCAACACAGTACAAGATTTAGAACAAATGTACGTTACTGTATGTGCATGCAATTATATGCAGTTCAATTCAGTACACAAGGAATCTGATACAGTTCAGACTGAGAATAATCCACT
The DNA here is from genome assembly GCF_013368585.1 of Megalops cyprinoides. NCBI lineage: Eukaryota > Metazoa > Chordata > Actinopteri > Elopiformes > Megalopidae > Megalops > Megalops cyprinoides. Next base: position 16,402,283 of record NC_050607.1, on the reverse strand, counting down.
GAAAAATAGCAGCAATTACAAAGTCAAAAACAGCAAGTAGTACAAATGCTCATAATCAAGTAGTAATTTCCAAGAACACAGCTGTATGTAGCTACCGTTGTTTAGGAAATCATAAAATAAGTTTGAAAAGGTTCAGAGTGTGAAAAAAATAAATGCATTTAACTCAGTTGGAATTCACTTGACAATGTCAATGTAATATGTACTGTGCTTTAGCAAACGGTTGGTGAAAAACAAGCCTACATTCATGGAAATGACTTTTTTATTTCCAGCCCAAAGTACTCTTAATGTGTTGGGGTCGTCTGTTTGTAACTGAAGCCCCTTAATAAGTGTTTATGTCTCCAACATGGAGGACTCTATGGTTGGTAAATGTGTGATGGGGGGTGGGCTTTGTGAACTGTGTTTTTGCTTGGTGTACTGCTGAAGCATTAAACTTCATCCCTTAAAACGACAGTGGGAACATTTGACAGGCACTTCTCCGGCAACTACAACAGCCTTAAAGCTGCCAAAGCGGAATTAAGGTCTAAAAGGCCACCTAATTCAATCCGCTGCCGGGGCGTGATACTCGGGGAGCAATTTAGCGCGTGTTTCCTTGAGACCAACATGAACCGTTGTACAGGTGGAACCTACTTAAGGCAAATGAAGCCTTTCGCTCGGAAGACATTGCCCGTTTTGGTGGGAAGCCACACGCTGGAGTTTAATTGCATTTAGGCTTGTGTACAATTTGAGTGATCGGCTTAATTAAACAGCCCAGCTGTGCCTTATGCGGAAAGTTGGACTAATTCAAAGAATTATCATTGGTGAAGTGTGATGGCTAATGAATGTGAAACACGGTGCGGTTATTGTAATTTTTCTGAGTGCGCGGAGATTAAAGCAATATTTATCGATGCAGCTGTTTGAATAACAGGAGGGAGTCCTGTGTTTAATTTCTCCCCACCCCACATCACAACCACATTGTACAAGGCATTAAAGCTGTTTTTGTGTGCCACGTATAAAATAGCCTTGGCCTAGATCCAAACCAACCCCCATGGCTTTATTCCGTTACCTTGCATTACATTACATTACATTACATTTATTTAGCAGACACTCTTACCCAGAGTGACTTCCAGCACAATAGAACAGAGGTGTATCCATTCAAGCTGAATGAGCAACAGTGTCAGACCAGGCTAACAACACTCCCAGACCAGTGAGTGTGAACATAACACTATTCAAGCTCTACCCCAAGTTAAATTGTGCAACCTGACTAGACAAGGGAAGCTAAATATACTACCATGTGTCAGTCTCTAGATAGACAGATTCCAAAGCACTTCACAATACTATATGTGAAATAAACAGCAAGTACTATAAGTAGCAGGTGTTAGGGGGCAGGGATTGCCTGCTACACCTGCCTAATAAATGTGAAGTGTTTTTGTTTATTTGACAGATGACATCATACACGAAATCATATGTTTCGTGGTAAGGTAGCATTAACAGAAATGCTGAGCTGAGCATATACTTATAGTGGTTGTTCAGACTTAAGGATAAAGAGCATTGTGGTAAGGATTCATCTGGGCCTCATTCTCTCATCCCTTACCTCAAGTCTCACATTGACATCAAGCCATTTGCCTAAAGAGGGTAGGCTAATTTAAAAAACATCAGTACCAGGTATGCTTGCCTCTAATATTGCTGCCTCTCTGATAGCTAAATTACCACCCTGATAAAATTTTGCTGGCACAATGTCTTTAATTTCTGATCTATCTCCCTTCTTGGCAGTTTGACTGGGCTGAACTAGAATGACAGAATCACCTAAGGTGTGTAATGATCCCAAAGCCACTGTCAAATGCATACTGATCTATCAAAAGACAATTAAAAAATGAGCAAAACTGTCCTCCTGCCCATTCATGACGATATTCCTGGCAGCTTCCTTGAGGCCAACATTATGTATTATGATGTTAAAGCCACTGAAAAGGCTAAGAAGTATGCTGCGTTCATTTCCTTTTATAAGCATCTGTCATCTGCATTTATTTATTTATTAAATGGTAAAAACGTTGGCGTATGAATCATTCAGCTCTGCCTCCACTTGCCACTCTCTGTTGGCATTTTTATAGTTCCCGGGAGCCATTGAGGCTACCGAGAAGGGGATGCCTGCATTTGCTATCCTATACATTGTGTTTTAGTTGTAGACCATATTTTGTCTCCAGTCTCATTCATATTTTGTTTCATTGACGTGCGGTGTCAGGTTTCACAGGTTGCTTGCTGTCTTTTGTTGTGTGTTTGTTCTCATGGGCTGACCAAAGGTCAACAGGCAATCGAATTGCACTCAGATTCCTTCTCTGCGCTGTCATTGGCCAACCTGTTGGCCACGAAGAGCACGGTCTTGGATCTACAGGGATAGAGGCCGTATTTGAAGTCTGTATATTCGCTGTGTTGTTTTGGCCAGTCATTGGGGGGGGCTTCTCAGAACCACAGAACCAAAAAAAAAGCAAACCTCTTTTCTCATCATGAGTGCATTCCTGTTGGGTTTCCTGTGATTGGGCGGCTCCGGCGTGGGGTCAGCGCACTTGGTCGCTGCGTGACGTCACTGGCAGCCGTGAGGAGCGGCGGAGCGTGACCCGCTCTCGGCTCCGAGACGCACCCGCATCTCCACTCTCTCTCGCTGCGGCTCTCCACTGTCCGCCCCATTGTTATTTATAGCTTTAAAATAGGTCAGCGTGCTGCACGGCCTGGGATTTTCATCTTCCTGAAATAACACAGAAAAATGGAAATATCAGGTGCACAATTACCACTGAACTGGCAGGCTTTACTTTGTAGAATATTCATATAGATTGCTGCTTTGTGAATAATTTTTCAAGACCACAATACAGTAGGGATGCATATGCATGACAGAAAAGCATAACCATATTACATCAAATCACTGTATATGTATATACAGTGCATTTATTAGCATACATATGCTGGAGGTCAACACAGAAGGGAGAAAAGAGCATGCCATTGTCACTGATCACAGCAAGCAGCCAGAGGTACATGGTAACATGGAGTCTATTTTTTGGACCATCTTAGGACTGTGCACAGACTCAAGGCAGTCGTTTCTACCTGGGCATTCAGTGTGGTGCCATGTGCTTCAGCTCTGGTTGCTGGTAAAACAGTGAAAGGGCAAAGGTGCCTTGTTTAGCTAACTTTGGAAGGCTCTGCCAGCCAACATGGGAGAGCATCCCGTTAAGCCGGCATCGACACGCTGCAAAGACAGACGAGTCAGCCCGAACCTCCGTAAACAACGGCAAGACAAGAGGCGCATTCATCCCTCACCTTAGGCTACGGAGCTCACCCGATAATTTAAAAGCCACCTCTAAAAATCCCTATAAATCTATCAGCGGGTGAGCCACGGCTAAGCCTGCAAATATTCAGGTCGAGAGCACTGTGAGCTTCACCAGAGCCAGCAAAAACACAGCAGACGTGCAGAGAGAAACAGCTGGGCCTTCCTCTGTCCTGCCTATGTTGGGGAATGGCGAAAAACGGCATCTCTTTCCACCTCCCAGATGGCCGGTCGATGCCGTAATGCGCTGTTTTGTGCTTTTGCAGGGGTTGCGCACCGCAGCACGTCGAAGCACGCTCCCCCGAAAGGTGTGGTTCGAACAGAGGGTCAGAATTTGGGGCGCAGAAAGGAGAATGAGTCATTTTGTGAAGCAAAGTTAAAGAAATAGCAGCTTGGCGATTAGGCTAAACGGCTCCCTCAGATTTCAATCTGTTTTCACCTATAGGACAGCCGGGTTTACTGTAGGATTAGTTCAATTCACTGAAGGATTTACAGCAGCCGTATACAGTGAGGCGGTTTTGTTAGGGGGTGTCGTGCACCTTCTTAAGGTGAACCTTTATGTGGATTATGTCTGTTTTGATTTGTCAGTCCACGTCACTGCTCCCAAGCTCACTTGGTTTTCACCTCTATTCACCCAATAAGACTGACAGGACAAAAACACATTATCTACTGGCAAGATAAGGTATTTGTTACCCCTTTTTAAGAAATGGGGTTATGAGTCATTTATAATTCTTACATGGCCAACAGCTGAACTTAGCAACGAACCACAGAGCTTGGGAACAGTAAAGAGAGACTGGAGGGGGGTGGGGCCACTTGAGCTTGCTTCCATGGTGAAAGAATGGGTATGATTGACAGGGAATGCACACTGTGAAACTCTGGGCACAGTCTCTTACCCACAATGCTTTGAGCAGATAAGGTTAATGCTCTGGTGGGAGGGAGAAGCAGGCTTCTTTCATGAGACTTACTAAAGGTCAGAACAAAGGACTGTCTCTTCTGTTATTTTACTCAGAAACCCTCTTGTTTGATGCTGCTGTGGCTGTGCTGACAATGATAGGAAATTTCATCTGGCAAAAATAAATAGATAAACCACCCAAACCAACGTCAGAAAAATATAATGTATTCGTCTCAGCTCCCACCAAATGTCCAAAATCCTTTCAAATGTGTTAAATGATAACCAGGTGAATGTGCTGTGAATATTGAGTGTGTGCATACAACACCACAAAAGGTCTTTAGCTTCAAGGCTATTGGTGCTGCAAGTGGTTCGGTCTTGACAACGGTGGTGCCAATTAAAGGTGCATTAGTTCTCACTGCAAAGTTTGAAAAGCGTAACTTTTAATTGCCTAGTTTTTGTGGAACAAGTGTCCGAGCCCAAGACCGCTGCAATCATTAACCTTGTGCGTGTTATCAGTGAAACCCATGGGCAAATACGACAAGCCTGAGTAGTTCCAAAAATGTCAGGAATGCGAAAGCACTCAAAACAAAGTCTGACGCTGGTAGTCCCCGAAATTGAGAAAAATCTGTTTGGAACGATGGCATGTCCTTAACACCCTAAAATAAAGAATACATCACATTGAGAGAAGATGATTTTAGGCCTTCCTCTCCACCCAATCTGCAGGGCCTAGTCTAATACAATACCCAAGCCAGACCCCTCTACAGTAATTGGCTGTGTCGAATTCCCTCTGGCAGTGTGACGGTGAACCTGTTTTTAGACAACAATGCCTGTGAATTATGGCAGGATTTGGTGGTATGCTGTAAAAGACAGCATAATGTAAGAGGTATTGTACACTTTGGCATCCTCTGTTGCCTTTGGCCTTGACTTCCTTGAATAAACATGAATGAAGACGGTGATGTACTGATGCTAATGAGATAATATTGATGTGAAAAAAATTTGCACTGAAATACAGCCTGGCGAAATGAATAGGGGATTGTGTCTACATGTTCCTCTCTACAAGTACAGCTCTGTACAAGTACATGAAGGTCGTACTTCTTTGTTTTTTTGTTTTGTTTTTTTTTGACTGCAAAAGGTGTCTTGATAATTTCGACTATTTAGTTTTCATGCACCCCCTTGTGGTGACAATATGCAATTCAGTTTTTATTTGTATTATTATTGTATTATTGTAGCCTATTATTTGTTTTACCCAGCCCCATTTTTAGGCCGTGCAAATGTGCGTTATGGAGAAAAATGGTATATATTATGGTATATTAGGTTCCTTGGTATATTAAGCTCCTAAACAATTAGAAAAATTTCCATTAAGAATATTTTGCGGAATTATAGCCACTTAATCCCAGGTTATCATGATGTACTTGGTAGTCCGTTATGTAACCATTTGATAGTGACAGATACTGTACAGTAAGAATCCTATACATAGAGGAGCTCCATGAAACCTTTATAATTCTGCCCTCTGTGCCGAATTCTATGGCAGTTCTATGCAAAAATGTTTTCATGCCACCGCTAAATACTGAAGCGACAATGTGAAAATTAATATGCACCGAAGAATGTCTTGAATATATTTCGCGGCTTTTAAACTTTGTGTCCTAAGTTTCAGCATTAAGACACAAAGTTCAAAAGCGTTGATGTATTCTATTTTTAAAAGATGTTCTTGGGTGCAGATTTGGGTTCGATTCTGATAATGCACTGTCGTTGCTCTACGTTTTGCCATACTCTTCTGTTCTTCTCTTAATGCAGTGATTTATCCGGCTGCTAAATATTCATCAGAATCTTGATTATCCTTTAAAAAGTGGTTTGATGAATTTGTGAATACTGAGAAAAACTATTTGACAACGAGGCCACCTAGTGGCCATGTCTGCAAACAACAGCAGAATATATAAAAATTTTTTCCTGCAGTTCAGATTTAAGAGAACCTTTCATGTTATCAAGTCAATGTATAAAGCGTATGCATCAACCATTAAAAGGCATTTGTACGGACCATTGGATTGTCATGTGCTAATTTCACCTTGATTTTATTTCCAAATATTTATAGCCTTTTGCAAGCCCGCTTCAGTTTATTACCATCTACATAGTCATATGTAGAACATATGTCCGCTCACTGATAAGTATGAAATAAACAACTACGCAATCTTGTGCCCTTAGAGGCTTTGATTTATTTTTGTATTTATTTTTGCAGATTCTTAATGTCGCATGATCTTGTTCAACATTGTTACTCGATTTTGAATATGTCAATACAGGCATATTCATTGGCTGATTGGTTGATTTTGCCAATGCACTGATTTCAGGGCAGACCTGGTGCCAGGAGAAAATACAAAGGGGTGAAATTGCAATCCACAGGGGAGCACAAAAAGTCATAAATACTATATAGAGATCCAGGTATATGGAGACAACTGGGGGTGCACTGAGGTCCGTCCGGGGGACCTCCATAGCACCGGGCCTGTTTCAGGGTGACACATCTGCTTCAGTCTGAAACCCTTTTTTACCCACAGGTATTAATGATAATCCATGCTGATCGTGTGTTGCAAAGACAGAAGCACAAACCCTGTCACACCTTTGCTTGCTGCATGCTCTGTACAAGATGCGATCTGGGCATCTGCTTTGTCCATACTCAGTATTGCTCCTCAGTTTCGAAGATGATCTTAGCGAAAGGATATTTACTCAAGCTAAACAGCAGTCTCACTGTGATTGTTCATTAATAATTATCCTAAATCCCCTTTATTCCTCATAACACGCAACCTCATCACCTGAATTCAAAGATGAACTCTGGTAGACTTTGAAAGAAAGGCTACACAATAAGCTCATACATACAAATCTACAAAAGTTGGCATTTTTTAGCACTACAATTAATGGCATCCGTGGAATCTGTTCTCTGTTAATGTAACAATGAATGAGTCACATGAATCTCTGGTGATGTATCTCTGTTAATACTCCAAAATGCTCCGAAGCCACCTTTCTTCTGTTGCAGATTAAAACTTGTAAATCTCCTTTTATCAAATGGTAAATATCACACAACCAGGAGGCTGTAAGTGAAAGTGAGCACAAAGTCTTCACTAAAAGCAATACTTGTGGTTGTCCTCTGGCCATCTTTTCAGAATGTGGCATCTCATACTTTGATACCTCAAAACTTTGTATAGTATTCAGGACAAATAAGCAGGCTGGAAGCACAGGTAAGCTTCTGACAAAGGAGGAAAGGCTACTTTGCGAAATTTACGGCATGTACAATTAGTTAACTATTAGAGAGCAATAAGGAAGCGGGGGACTGCACTTTGTTACCGCGCTCTGTGAACTTTGCGGCGTTTCCTCTTAGCATCGTAAAGTATTCCTGCAGAAAACCCCGAGCCACAAGACACAGCAAGAAAACAAGCACATCCACGGAGACATCAATTGTACGGGATTTAATTAGAGATAGATTTCTGTCTGAGGAATTGCCTGCACTTTCAGTAAGTAATGGTCACCATTCTATATTCTGCACGGTTTGACTTCTCTCTCTCTCTTTCTGTCTCTCTCCCTATCTTTCTTTCATGTAACAGTATCTAATCTAAAATAAGTGTTCCCATTACATATATCTGGTCATAATATATCAATGGTTGTCCGCATTACATATAACACTGCAAGTGCTATTTGTCTGAATGGACAATGAGCTGCTGTGTAGCAGTGTGGGGTGTTATGTGGTTGCTCCGAAGTGTAACCAGGATGTAATACAGAAGTCGTGTTCAAACACGGCTCTTGTTTGTAGTGTTTTCTATAGGCACTGTGGGAACCGGAGAAGAAGAATGAAGGCAGAGGACAAAATACAAATACTGAAATTCTTCTTAATGGTTTTCAATGGGGTTTTTGTGGTAAGGCTTCAAATGTTTCCTTTGAAACACTTTTGTTCGTCTCTGTCAAGACTTCAGAGCACAAAGTCCTTTGGGTTACTGGTATCAGTGCTTCATCAGGAAGCTCAGAGGACTCATTTTCTGTTGTTTGACTGTGTTAAATGTAAAAGGTATTCAGAATGGCTACCTATACAAATAAATGTTGGTACATTTAGATGTTGATTTATTTTTGCATTTACGGATTACATTGTCAGAACATACTAAAACCAAACAAACTTTAAGTGTTCTGTTTTCCACTTGGTGTAAAGTAATTTTTCCCCATGTAGATACTTGGACTGGCCATCTTCGGATGTGGGGTCTGGATCCTGTTTGACAAGAGCAGTTTCATTGTGACTCTTAGTGGGGGTGAGTGCTGTGCATCTGTTCTGTGATTCAGTGGGGGTGAGTGTTGTGATTCAGTAGGGATGGAGTACCATGCGTCCATACTGTGATTCAGTGGGGGTGAGTATTGTGATTCAGTAGGGATGGAGTACCGTGCATCCATGCTGTGATTCAGTTGGGGTGAGTGTTGTGATTCAGTAGGGATGGAATACCTTGCGTCCATACTGTGATTCAGTGGGGGTGAGTATTGTTATTCAGTGGGGATGGAATACCGTGTGTCCATACTGTGATTCAGTAGGGATGGAGTACTGTGTGTCCATACTGTAATTCAGTGGGGGTGAGTGCTGTGATTCAGTAGGGTGAGTTCTGTGCATCTGTGCTGACCTGTTGGTGTCCTCACATCCATTACAAACATTTCAGCTCCATTGTTTAATTATTACAGGCATTGTTTAGTACAGGACTACATGAGTAGCAAAGCTTCAAACTATAAGCATACAGTGGAAACTTTAAGCATACATATAGTGTGAAAAAACTATAAACAGGACATCCCTTTGTTATAACATAGCCATAGTTCCTGACATGATTTGTAAGGGCTATATTTCCTTACATAATATTAATGCAGTTATAATGCCTACCAATGATCTATAACACAGGCACAATATTATCTTACATGATATTAACATAATCATGGTGTCTAACAGTGTCTAAATGGTCTGTAAGAGCTCTATTACAGTAGGTCAGGTCTCACTCAGGTTGTGGGATGATTGGGTGCTGGTAACTAAGCATAACACACATTCTGATTCTGAGAACCAATGTTCAGTCTGAAGGCAAACTGCTATGTGGTCATTTCCTTAAAACTGCATTGTTTGCCAAGTGCAAAACGATATGAAATTCATTCTTGGAAATGAGATTACACTTTGGAGTGTAAGTATGCATTTGGATTGTAACTGCAAAAAAAGCAGGCAGGTCAACGTCTTGATTAAAGAGAACCACTCAAAATTCCATGTGGGGCCATTTGCAATTAAGTGGGGTTCATGCCCAGAGAGGGGGGGAGCAATTTCAACTTCAATTTTAAGTCTTCAACCACGAGAGCTGTTGTCCCATTCACACGCAAAATGGAGATATCAAAATTCATCTTGAAATGAATGCTTATACCCCAAGATTGTATCATCTAGTATAAAGGATATTTATAAGATTCTCTGCAGTATGGTTGGAGGGAAAGAGAAAAAAAACTGTGGTCATTTGGCATTAGTACCAATGCGGCTTCATTTTGGCAGGGTCATCCATGAAAACTGTCGCCGGCGGCCTTTTTGTGATTGGCCTGGTTGTGTTTGGCGTCAGTTGCCTTGGATATGTGGGCGCATACAAAGAAATACGGTTTCTCCTCATGCTGGTGAGTATCACATCAACTACCATAATCCAGAAATAGAAATACCTGCGTGGAATGGATACACGTGTCAGCATTGCATTCTGATCACTACAGCTGATGGGTTATTGGTTAAATCTACAAGAACTATAAGCATGTAAATATTATCCATGTTTTTAAGGGGTTTGTTTTCTTCCCCATAAGGATGGGCCAATTTTAGTGGCCCAATATTAATGGATCTAACCATTTTGGAAGGCAAAAATCCTTTCAATGTTGCTGGAATTGATATGTTGTCCATTGGTCCATCATATGAAACCAAGAGCTTTTGTATATACATGTGTTTGTGTGACCCTTGCAATGACAATGAGGTGCACGACTGTAGTGAACAGAATTTAATTTGTATTTCACATGTGTCTTATATTTTTAGTATATGGGCTTCTTAATAGTCATATTCCTGGGGCAGCTTTTTGTCACATTCGTACTGCTGATAAAGAGGAAGGAGGTAAGAAAAAGGTTCTTCTTCTTACTCTTATTATTATTATTATAATTATTTATTATTATACAGAAATCTTCTTTACAAAAAACCTGTCAGGGCCTTGTAAGTTTTTTCTTGAAAAAGACAGCTTGACAATTCATTTAAACACATTTTGTTTGTACATAAACACCTTGTATTGTCCATGTGAACATTCCACGTGAAGCCTTTAAAAAGGGGGACAGTGGCAGTCATTTTTCAGATGGCCTTTTTATGTTACATTATTGTCATTTAGCAGACACTCTCATCCAGGGTGACTTATATAGGTTTCAACTTTTTATATAGCTGGATATTTACTGAGGCAATTGTGGGGTACAACAGCAGTGCCCCAGCAGGGAATCAAACCAGCAACCTTTTTGCTCCTCATCACTATGCCACACTTTTTCAGGCACTTTGGCTAAACTCTCAGGACATGGCTGAAATGTCCCTCAACAGACACGGTACATAAATGGTGATGGTGATCCATAACTAATCGTCCTTGATATTGTAGATCACAAATTTCTTAATAGAAGAGGTGGATCAAATCATTGTGACCTATGGGACAATGGGGAACGGCTCATCAGAACAGTGGAGGGTCCTTGACGCTGTGCAACATCATGTGCGTACACGACAACGCTTCTGACTGAGTGATAATATATCACAGTCAATCAAATCTTTCAGACTGGCTCATAAACCCTGACAATTGTGTGTTAATTTCTTATATCCAGAGTAACTGCTGTGGGAGAACTGGCTACACCCAGTGGAGGAATAACACCTTCATTTCCTCACTCTCCAATGGTGAGGATGTGTATCCATGCTCCTGCTTCAACACCTCCTGCCCCTTCCTCTCCGGCGATACCTCACTGAGGTTCGGCAACGGGTCATCTGTCTTCCAGAAGGTAGCAAATAAACCAGGGCATAGCACCAAAACTCACTTACAATGCGTTATTCTATTGAAATAACAACTTGATTGCTTTCCTTGCTTCATGTCCCTTATAATGCAATGTGAATGGTTCTCCGTACAGGGTTGTCAGGAGAGTATAGAGGTCTGGCTCTCAGGGAATGGCCTCGCAATACTAGGCATGGACGCAGGGCTTGTTCTCATACAGGTAACGTATTGAATAGGAGTGCAACTACAAAGCTGGCTGGTGTGCAGCACATCAATAGGAAATTTTCACAGTCACACCCTACCAATCACCCAAGGAGCTGTGTCCATAGCTCTGAGTGTCTAGTTTAAGCAAGCATTTCACTTTTTTTCAGTTCTAACACATCATCGCAAATTAGACAGTCATGAAAACCATTGTTAAACATTGCGTATGAACACAAATATATAACTGTGATACTTCTACAAAGTGCCTGTGCAGTCAAAAGGAAAATTTCCTATGTTCTTCCTTAACAAGATATGAAATGATAGTCTGTCTGTTTATTATCTACTGCATCATTATAATTTATTTTATTACTAATAGCTGGCTTTTAAAAACAGACCATAATGGATTATTTTATGATGCATAGAATTTGTGAGGGTGCAGTCCATATCACTCTTTATTCCCTGTCCATCAGATGCAGTAACTGTAAAAATAACATATAGCCTTTGTTAATGACATTAAGCGTGCTCACTTTCATTCCAGATCCTGCAGTTCGTTCTCAGTTTGTACTTGATCCGGAATATCAGGAGGAAAGCCAAGCAAAAAAGACTGCTCAACAATCAAGAGGATAATTCAGCTGTCAATGATGGCTACCAACACTTGGACTGACAGAAGCTTGTGTGTTATTTATGAGACCAATCATTTAGACCACTGATTCTCAATCCTGCTCCTGGGGCCCCCCTGCTCCGCATGTTTTACATCTTTCCCTGCTCTGCCTACCTGACTGAACTCATCAGTGGCACGTTTGACTAGCTGAGCACACCTGATTTAATCTGATCAAGCAGCAAGGATAGATAGAAGATATGCAGGACAGGGGGGCTCCAGGAGTAGGACTGAGAAACACTGATTTAGACTATTATTCAGGAATATTTGAAATGTGAGAGCACAACCTCTAGATAGCAATAATTTTCCCACCATTTAATGTGGATATAGCAAATGTTCAGCTAGTTCAGCTACATTATCTTCAAACTGTCTTTTTAAAATGACAGAAAAGAGTTCTGCCTGTTTTATGGGTCATACAATCAGAAATGGGCACTACAAATGGAATAAGTGTTTATTTGCTATATCAGCTATTAATGACATCTGGGATAGGAGCTTTTGGTCTTTCTTTATAAAAAATGCTTCTTCTATTGCTCCTGTTTAATTAGCTGTCATATCAGAGACAATATGGACTGTTAATGATATCAAACATATAATTCAGGCCGCTACAACGAATGCTCAGAGCACAGGAGGACATTTAGCGTTTAGGACATTTAAGGACATTTCACCTGGGGGAGTCATGTTCATGCAGGCAAAAAATATGGATCATGTAATCAGAAAAGAAAGTAAAAGGTAAAAGGTAGAAAAGTCTATCCCCATGTGTGTAAACTTTAATACCTGATTTATTTCCTATACAGCTCAGTATGTTCAACTGCCTGTAAGTTCTGCTTGTGAAATAATGCTAAATGCAAATTGACTACAAAGAAAGAGAAAGAGTAAGCCACAGCTGTATTTACATATATATTTGGTTAATAAGATGACCTTCTATGAAACTCAACAAAAGCTTCATTGTGTGGAAGGATAAATGATTCATAGCTGGTATCAAAAAAAATGTTGAAGTGTATCGCCCTCTTGTGGGAATATCAGGTAATGCAGAAAAGTGCTGTTAATAGCCAGACAGATCACCTGTATATAGTAAATCGTTAAAAAACATATTCACGTGTGCTATTTCAATGACAGCTGGAACATTTTGCATGCAAAGAACTCGCATGGACTGAAAATCCTCTAAGCAGCCCTTTTCACTCACAGCACAGCAGTAACTCCCACTAACATGCCTGTCCAGTAAACTTTAACCTTGACGCTACTCAGCACAGTCCGGTAAACACAGAAACAGCATGCTGGTTAATTTTTGTTTGCTGAACTGTTTAACTGCCTGGCATTTCATTCTGTTCTCCTTGGTTTCCTGCAGAGTGGTCTGGGGTTGTTTCATTTTGCCTTTTTGTTCAGCGTTTGGAAAAATGCATTACAAGAGACAGATGAAATGAGACTGTTCTTTCACTGATGGAAACTATGCTTCCAACCGCGCATGTACTGCTGATCTGTTACAATTAGATGCCTCGTTGCCCGTGTGGCAATGGAAGTTTGTAATCATGCCCTCTCTCACCCAGCACACATACACACGCAGACACACACACACACACACACATACACACATACAAAATCCAGCCTCCAAAGAATTTCTCATTTCCCATTTCTCATTCTCTGTGGTTCACTGATGCAAAGTCGTTCACTTACTTCTTCTTAGATACTGGCTTGGGTTTATCAATAGGCTCTTGTGCTTGAGAGGCAATCAGCCTGTTACAAACAGAGTAATTCAACTGAATTCAGTGGTGTGCCGCTTCTTTCACTAGATAATGGTGCACATATGCTAACCTAAGGTTGGAAAAAAATGGAACCAATTAGAAAAGTATACTCATACACTGATTGGGTGTTAGCAAGTGAATTTTCATACAGGAGAAACAATATTTCCACTGTGGTCATTTCAGGGTAAGGACAATGTTTGTTTTAGACCTGTACAAATATTCACATCATCATCTGAGCTGAAAGAGACGATGAGCATTAACCTTTAATACGGGTCAGATGCAATTAGCTGCAGCGACCTGTCGAAGACCGTCGCAGTTGGGTAATGTTTTTTCCTGCGGTTCACATCTCTCTGTGGAGGCTCAAGGAATTTTGACCTCTGTCTGGCTTTCTTTGACACACAAAAAAAATTCCTCGAAATAACAATAATGGAAAAAAATGCATGAATACACGGGTTATCTTGGGTCATTCTGTGTCACTGCGCAGCCAAAAAGCAGTCGGAGGGGCGGTGGAGGCGGTGGCGTCCACAGAAGTCAAACGGGACAGGCCCATTCTCTCAACCTCGCATATAGCATCACGCCTCGTCTGCTCCGGTTAGTGGCGTGTTGATTCTGTCCCAAAATCAAAAGCATTCTCATCTGTGTTAAATAAATAAACGTAACCAGGCTCACTGAGGTTGTATTCATAAACTTCATACGGGCCATATTTGGTTCTTTCCTTGTGATATCTAGGTCAATCCCCCCTCTTGGCCAATGAAGCGAGCTAAAATTAGTGGAATTCACCTAAAGCTCAAGGTGATCTGATTTATATTACAACGTTATATTCATTAATGAAACGAAAATCCCCAGGTGGGAAGTCCCTTGTGTAAAAAAATGGACCGCTGTTCAGTTCTTTGACTGAGGTGCATTATGATTAACTATTATGAAGCTGTTTTCAATTACTGTGGGATTACGTTGGTTCAGGAATTCTCTGCTAATGAGCATGGCTTTAGGGTATTTATTTCAGAAGGAAATGCATTTTGTTGTGCTTTGCATTTTGATGTTGGTGGAAAGCATTCCCTTTTTTGTGGGGAGGGGGGTGTCTCAGATTGGCACCCTCTTTAAGTGAGAAAGTCAGTTCTTTTGAGGTGCAGCACAGCCTCATGGGTCAGAGGTCAGTGATGCATATTGACACAACATCACATTATTTGTTTCCCGTCCTGACTACCTCATCCAGTGCAACTTACATAGCTTGCATCTTACATATGAAATGGTAGTACAGCCACGCAAAATATGCTCACCCATATTCAGTTCAACCTAGCATAGCAGTAAGCTCACTATCCGTCTCCTCTACAGTCTTGAATTAAATGTCTGTGGTGACTGCTTGGAGCTCTCCAAACACTTTGATGAACCGCACGGTCCTGTACTCTGGAGGTCTCATGATTCACCAAAAAAAAAAAAAAAAAAACTCGTGACACAGTCCACTTCCAGCAAAAGGGTTTAAGCCCACATAGTAATTAATCCTCTTTAAATCAAAGGAATTTCAGAAAGGAGTTAAGAGTGAACCATAAATTCCATATTAGCTTCATTATCTTTTGACATCTGCTATTTGGGGGCAGTTGTTCAATTTTAAAAGAACTGGAGCAAAAAAGGTACAAGAAAGAAAACCTTCAAGGGATTGCTTCAGATTTCTCCGGTTGCTAATGCTAGGCTAAGCAGGTGCCACTGAGAAAGCTTGCTTCTGTGAGAGGGACTTTATCTGTCGGATCAGATTATGTGATGGCTCATTTGTGTGACATCACAGCGGATATATTAAGTATGCAGCTTTCTCCTTTCAAAGTCAACATGGCGCCTGCCCAAATGAGTAATTATAGCCTTCTTGTTCACTCGTTTTGCTCTGGTCACACTACATTCAGGTCTTGTGTAAGAACATAGAAAACAATTGATACTTACATCATTAATTGTGCCCTTGAGGAATAGCCTCCAAGCAAAACAGCACACAGGTTGTAAATGCATCATGAACAGATGATCGAACAGATTGGAAGGAATTATCAATAGCTAAGAAGTTAAGTAAGTCACTCTTCATACGATCACATTTGTTGGTTTGCACTTCTGTTGAAGTTTAGCGTAAACATCTCCTTAATGCTGGTGGTTTGGAATCAGTTTTGTTTGAAGAGCTCAGTTGCACTGACCTAATCAGCAGTGGTGTATGTTGCAACTCTCTCAAAATAAAACGCAAGGATGTGAATGAATGACTATTCTGTGCATGCATCAAAGCAAAATCACAGGACGGTCACACATACAGCCCTCTCATACTGCACACTTCAGCGCGGTGCTGGTGTGCAACTCATGACCAGTGAAATATCAGGGCAAATGTCTCCCTTGTGCTTATTCTAAGAAACTTACATTCTTGCAGAAGGGCGTGTTTAAATAAAACATCTGTCAAGGTGGGAAGCTAATTGCTTTTTGTTCTAGTTTCGGCGGAGCTGAGCTGCCCCTCGTTAGTATGGTCTCTGCTTATACTCACAGAGGAGCAATTAATCTGTCATTTTTCATTTATTTTTACTACTATCCTCAAGAAATGAGCGTGCCAAGCGGGACAGTCAGACCAGAGTATCAGAAAGGTTTTTTTTATTAATAGATCAAAGACTATTGATCTGAGCTGTTCTATTGTTGACAGGATTCAGAAGCAGTAAAAATTTCCTCCTGGGTGCTATTTCTTCGTTATTACTGATTTGTACCTGACATGCGTGTTTACAGGAAATGCTCTCTCTCTGCGTGGCCCACTAGCACATAAGCTGTCAATCATTGGTGTGGAGGCGGGGAAATGGCAGCTGAGTGGGCGGGTCAGCCTGCGCGGCAAAAAAGATCATGGTGAATTAAGTGGCCTACAGCTGGATGTATTAGAGGCTCAGAGGAGGGTCGGCATCATGAAAGTGTCTCATTGGGAGAAAAGGGTGGCTTTAAATGGCACCTTAGGCTGCTCTCTGATTACACGAGCGTCAGACCGAGGCGTGAAATGAATTAGATTTTTCGAACACCATGTACCCCAGGAAAAGCATTTGTTTATATGCAGCATGCCTATAATGATTGAAAATGACCAATTTGGTCCACAGGTGATTTTGGACTTTCACAGCAAATCATCTGGCTGGGTTTTATCTGCTCATGCAGTAGATTTGCAAAATGAATTTTTTTTTTTTTTTTTTTTTTAAAGAATAAAAGGTCACTCAACCAACATTTCATCCAATATAATGAAAGACTTATATTTGGAAGTCTGCAGTCTGGCTCCTTACAATAACTTTTATATTTCAATTCCCAATATTAAATTATATTAAAATACTAGGTGAACTGTTTATGATTATGGAAGGCCTGATATTTCCATACAATATCTGATATTTTTATCATAAAACAAATTATGTGATCAGCTGCTGTATGGGTGCACTGACATGTGCCAGCAGAGATCACGTAAATGTCACTTCTTTCCTTTGACATGTGATATGTGCTTTTTTCCCCCTGACTGCGATGTGCACTCGTGACAGACTTCGGTGGCCTCAGGTTACCTGAGTTAGAATTATCCCATGAACTATTCAACAGGTAGACTAGGTCTGCTTGCAATCTATGTTCACAGCAGGCCAGGTTCAGCAAGAAAACCTAGCCTGTCAATCACCATGATTATAAGAAGAAGAACAAGAAGGAGAATGTTATTCTCTATATTCTAATTCCATTTCATCTGAACTGTGTAAAAGCCTATTGTATTTCCATTTTAACATATACAGCACATGCTTGGTTTGTTAAAGAGTGTTTGACTCTCGACTTTGTTCAAGGTTGCGGTCTGATTGAATCATGAATTGTAAGGTTCTCTGGACTGGACTGGACTGTCTGCTACATGACAGTAAGAAAAGAAAGTAGACGGAGAGAGAGAAGGAGAAAGAGGAGGAATTGGAAGGATTTCCCTTCCTTGTGGTCAGAATTTATAAGAGTGGACATCAAACTATCATAACAGGTTATGCAAAAAAGCAGTCCTTTTTAATGATTACTAGAACATTGCAAACGGTGGTTACACTTCACCCATCTAAACCTTTCCAGTTACACAAAGTCCCCTCTTGTTATATTCTAGACTCAGAGACAGACCTAATGCTTAGATGTAGATGTAGATACAGATGTAGGAGTTCTTAGTCAACAGCTGACCCCTTTACCACTTTCGCAATGTAGACAGACAGAAGCTGTTTGTCGCTTGATCGCTTCTCCCTTGGGTGATGACCACGCCAAGGAGAGTGTGTCACAGTACATTACACCAAATTATGTTGTACAGTAAATTATGTGCAGTATGTTTTTAGGGGCTAGGATATGGGCTATATATGTCTGAGGTGATCTAACCGTAGAGTCACAGACCACCGAAGACACCCCATAAACAATGTACATTAATTCTGCTGGTGACATCACTCATGTCTGGCGAAGATCGATGACATCAGATCAGTTATGTTTACGGTAGCATATCCCCTATTGCTCTGTGTCATAATCTAAAAGTCTGATGAACCATGAAACAAGTGTTTATATTTTCATTTGTCAGTGAACTCCAAGCACCGTTTTATAATAATAATTTTCATCATAATCTATGTTGTGAAACTGTGACCCTGAAATCAAATGTGCCATTACGTCAGATGTGGGGGGGGTACACCAATGTATGATGCAATTCTTTTTTTTTTTATTTTTATATAAGATTTGCTTTTATTTGGAGCTCATTCTAGTCCCCTTTAAACAGCGATGACCCTGAAGACTGCAACCTTTAAGCAAAGGAGTAATTGTTACTGTCTGCAAATGTGCTTCAGTGCTTCCCTTTGTCATGTGACAAGCTGCCCAGAGCCTGTCACATGACAACCCGCGGGAGAGAACGCAGTGTCCTTGAGCCGTCTTGACACTGTGCGGGCATCACATGGGGCGCCGTGGCAACGTCACCCCGGGTGATGGGAATAGCCTTGGATTCTGAGTAACAGACGCAAAAGGCAAAGGGTGAGCCATTTCTGTGGAGCCTGACTTGATCTCTGAAGGATAATATTCCACTCACTCAGCTTGATCAAAGTGGAGAGTAATGGTCTCCTTGGATAGCTGGGTCTCCAGATTAATCTCCAAACCTCCATTATGTGTATTCCTGACATGGGATTAGTAGTAAACACTAGATAATCTCGGCAATATAAACTAATTAGGGGAAGAGTAAAAGCCAGAACAAGATGTAATTGTGTGTCTTTACTTACTGAAGGCATATCTCTATGTTACCCCTGTGCAATCTAATAATCAAATGATGCTGTGCAATTATACGTTTTATATCAAAAGGGACTTTGGGTGGGTCTGTGAGAAAACTGAACACATAGAACACACGGAAACATTCCAAATGAATGGCCCATGGCAGGCTGATTTTTATTGCTTGGTCCAAAAAAGCATTTTCCTTGGGGGTTCCTTTTTATATACATAATTGTTTCCAAAAGAAACATATTGTTATTGTTATGAGTGCAGTTAGAACACTATTGTTAGGGAACAACAGTTTTTTTGTGTGTCTTTTTGAAGGGCCACAGGTACCTCTGACGTTTTGGAACTTTTGGACGTTTTGGATGTTGTCACCATGAAAGGAAATATGAGGGGGCAGACACGGGGCTTTGTCAGTTTGCAGAGGTATTGCATCAGTCAAGGACGGATAATACATTCGTCCCTAGGGGGCAGTCACGAGCACTGCCTGGAAGGACTACTTACGGCTAACTATTGAGCCCCGGCATTACGACGCTCATTACCTTTAACCTTGCGTTTCGCATGTTGCAAATAGCACCTCATTATACAGCCAGAAGCCAGACAAAATATAATATCTTCTTTTTGCACAGGAAGTTAAGGGCCTATCTTGTGATCATCTGTCTGTTCTGTCTTAAACTCACAGGATGTAGTCGGGACAGTTAAACATAACTTCTCTTCATCCTTCCCTTTCTGAAGTTTCTGTTCATGGTGTCTCAGACAACATATAATGTTATATATTATAATATATAATATAATATGCATAATTTAATATGTTTGAATTCACCCAACTTAAGTATGAGTAGAATGTGTGCGAAGGACTTTTGGATAAATGATAGACTGTACTGTATACACAAACACAAAATCCGCATGCCTTTTCCCTACACTATTAAAATTTTCATAAGTAAACTATAGATTGATTTAGGTATTATTATTCAGCAGCGGATTTGTTTGGTAACTGCAGTGGGAGAAATGAGAACAGTATCTCCGCGTGGAACAAAACTGGAACAAGTGGCAAGTCAAAAGGGTGAAATTAATAATGCATTGAATGTGCCGTACATTGTAAGGTGCAATTTAAACATGCTTTGTGGATACACGGCTGCGTCCGGTTTACTACAAAAAGGATACAGGTGGCTGTCGTTGTCATGTAATTTAAGGATGGTATGGCGGAATAACGGTTGATATCATAATATTTGTTGCAATGTATACGTCCGGTAGTTGTTTATAACTCTCTGAGACAATTACCAGTTTTAACTGTAAATAAAATTAAAAACTAAATGTGTTAAGTAATTGTTTTACAGAGTACACATCCGCCACTTTCAGGGTTTAGAATCTGATGTTTTCGCTCTCCTGTGAGTTACCTTGTTTCTTGCATGAGGTGTGAAGCAAAATATCCTATATGCTTGCTATTTCATTTTTACACCTCTCATTTCTACATCTGTTTTAATTTCTGTCCTTTTGCTGTTCGTTTAAATATTACAATCCTTAATACTTTGGAGCTCTTCGAATTAGGTTTAGAGGAGTGAAGATTGTGACATTTTCTTATCTGATTAATTAGAAAATTCTCAACTAATTATATACATTATTGAAAACGGTAGACCAAACTAAATGTCCTATAAAATTAGCAGGCTACGTAGTCATCTACAGGTACACATACATGCACTAAAAATGTTGGACTTTGAGACAGTAGCAGCATTACAGTCAAATCGCCCACTTGTCGTTACTTACCTTACAATCACCATAGCATAGCCGTAGTGGAATAGACCAAACCGCATAGGGGTGTTACGAGCACAGCAAACCCACAAAGAATGATAAAAGGGATGCTATTTTGACACGAGTTTGTATTTCTTGTGGTGATATTTAGTGTAAAACCTAAAACAGTCAGCGTATTAAGAAAAATCGTTTTGAATTAATTGTGGGTGTACAATCCTGACGACTTGTCACCCCTGCCATGCGGCAAAATGTCCTCTCTGTTGCCAAACCCAATACATTGCTGCTTCGCATAGCACCGGCGAAACTGATTCAGTGCCTCAAATGATGGTATCAGACGTGTACATGTGCTTTTGCCGCATTTTGATACCTTAAAATACTTCATTTTGGAAGAGGAACACGTTTATTGACCAAGACTGCAAGCTTCAACCATATACTGTCTGCTGGTATGTAATACTTGTATGGATATATATTTTTTCCACGAATTTGGTGACGCTACAGTAAGGATGTAGAGGGTATGATGAAACACCGCACATGCATGTACGGAAGACTGGGCGGGGAAATGGTTTTATATTCATTCTGTGGCCTAAATGATATACTTATTTGAATATCAAAATACATATAGATGCGTCCATTCCTTTATTTTTAATAATGTAGTCGTCCACAAATGAATGTATTTTAAATTAATTCAAAGGCAATGCGTACAAATGTATATTGGAACAAAAAAAAAATCTGTGACTGTGTTGTACAGCGGCTTTTAATAACCACGCATTACAGTCGCGGTCTTTGTCACTTATAGACAGTGGCCTGCAATTATGTGAATTGGTCCCCTTGTCTGTAATGGCGTTTTGTGTGGTGTATTAGCATTTCTTCTGCCGAAATTTGCATTCATTGCCGTAATATGTTCAACTTTGCAGGAGGCAGCAGCCATGCGACAGGCGCATCTTAAACGAGGCTTAATCTTGCAGGCATAAAAGACAAATCTAATAATCACTTAAGCCGCGTAGGTGAAAGAGGGTCGGTCGGTTGTATTATGCTTTATCGCAACATTAATCTTGTCTTTTTAAGGGGGGTGAAAAAGACAGTGTACTTGTTTGATGTCTTTTCGTCAGTGGGTCATGTTGGTACCGTAACAATTTACGGCGGAAAATACCACTCGCGGGTTTTTTCCTCGGGTTTTTTTTTCCGAGCAATGTCAGCGCGGATGGAACCGTGTGTTTGGGTTCGTATGCAAATGAGCCTCGGAAAGGTGTAGGATCGCGCATTGCGCAGGGGTTCAATTATTAAAATAGTTGGAAGAATTTGCACGATGAACACAACTTCTCCAGGTTGATTGAATTATACTTTTAAGCGTAAGAAACGCAGTACCTTTCAGCAAGGTTAAAGTAACCAAATAAGGATCACGAGGTTAGTTACTGCTAGTTACATGTTGATACATTGTAACTTAATATATCGAGTCAATGATCGCAGTCGTTTCAGTTTGGGTAACAGGTTAATAAAATAACGTTACGTTTCGCTTAATTGCTGCGGGTGGGGAAATGTTGATTTATGTACCCTCTTAAAGCAACGCGCCAGCCATAACGCAGAATCATTGTTGACGGAACAGGTCCTCCACGTCGGATGAATAAAACATTAGATCGTGGTGCTGCATGTGACTGCTTGTAATGTATACTCTACCAGTTAAATGCACACCGGAAGCGGTTTCTTCCACAGCCGTAGAGATGCTGCTGACACTGCGATGGGCACGCTCAAAGAAGCGGAGGCGTTTTTATCTGAAATCAACCACACGGAATTGAGACCTTTGGCTTTCTAAGTGTGCCCAGTAGCCCACGGACAATAAAACGCTCGAGTGTGGGGAGGGAGTTTTCGTGAAACGAGTGGTACATCTTATACCAGCGAAGAAGCCCTTTCCTTTAATGTCGCATGTTCGTATATTCAGTGTGCGCTTATTTGATTGCGGTTAAGGGTGCTGAACGCTTAGTCATTTCACAGAACGCAAGGAAATGAGTGTTGTATGTAAAAGGTGCTTGCGGTCCCGATTTCGGTCCTCAATGAGCGCCTCATGTCCAGAAATTACTCATTGAGCTGCGCTGTGCACCCTGCGGCTTTTCGTAGTCTCCGAATGGAGACGCTAAAAAAGGTCCTGTGTCACAGATCGGGGTGGGGCTGTTGAGCTGGAGAATCCTCAGTTGGCAGTCGCTGCCAAGCTGGCACACACACACACACACACACGCACACACACGCCTGGTGCATAAAGCCATTTTTGGCGGTTTCCACCCAAGCGACAAAGGAATACGGTTCCGTTCAAAATCTAAAGCAAATAAATCCGTTGGCAAGGCTGACGGCTCATGCCACAACTAGCCACAAAGAAGCACCTGCTTTATTCCAACAGTTTACAGAAGCCTGCAGTATACCATAAAACAGCCGCAAACATATATCGTCTGTACAAATATATAATTTCCATTAGGATCTGAGAACTGATAGTAATGGAGCATTGGAAAACAGGCCTGTATCTCTTTGAAAAAGATACATGATGCAGAAACACATTTGTTGGAGAGATTAGCCAGATCCCCGTGTCCGCAGGCAGTTTTATCGGGTATTTTATCTCCCTGGGCACCAGAGGGCCTCTTGACCTTTTCTGCGCCTTTGTTTATTGTGATGTTCTGCTTGAAGGGTTTCAGGCCACGTTGATAAGAAGACCACCAGCTCCCAGTGACACTGTTGTGTATATGTGTTTATCACACTCTCTGAGACATGCTCTTTTTTGACTGCCTAGCTTCATGACAGTCAGATTATAGAGGTGCTTTTTTCCATCCCCCGCCACCAATGGGAAACATGAATTTACAGAATTATTATTATGAAAATCAGATTCAGGGTAATAATCAGTCTAGAGTAGACATCTCCACCTCCCCAATTTGCTTGTTATCAGCTGCTCCTGTTTGATTTCTAAAAGCAGCACTAATACGTGTATGTTCATGCTGGCAGTGCTGAGTTAAATGATATAACATTAGATTCGTATCTGAAATGAATGAGGGTGTCGCAAAATGTGAGGGTCTTATTCTCTCCTCTTGTTTTACAGATCTGTTGTAATAATGAGGAGATAAACGTATCGTCACATCTCTCCATTTCACACACCAAACTGACTTTTTGCTACGCAGGTGTCTGACTGCATTGCCTGCCTGCTGTAGACTGTCAACTGGGCCTGTCACAAACTTTTCCCCTCTCCCACCCCCCCCCCAAAAAAAAAAAACAGAGAGACATTTTCGCCCTTTGCTGCCGTTTAGTAATCCAATGCCCAAAAACGGCAAGGTCGTCAAGAGAGAGCTTGACGATGACGTCACGGAGTCTGTCAAAGATCTTCTTTCCAACGAGGACACCTGCGACGACTCGTTCAAGAAGAGCTCGCTGATCGTCAACGATGTCCGCGAGGACAAGGACCGGGACATCGAGGAGGGATCGGACTCTGAGGAGGAGCGGCCGGCGTGGAACAGCAAGCTCCAGTACATCCTGGCCCAGGTCGGCTTCTCTGTGGGCCTAGGCAACGTGTGGAGGTTCCCCTATCTCTGTCAGAAAAATGGCGGGGGTAAGTCTTCCTCTCCCAAACAGTCCTTGCCCCCCCTGTCCTGCTTATCCTTACCCCTGAGTCCCGTGTCAGCCCCTATTACATGGTGCTTCCCTGAAGCGGAGCACCCTTTTCAATGAACTAGAGCTAGTCCAACTCCCTGCTCCATTATGGGAGAGGCCGAGCCTGGATTTGGAAAAAAAAAATCAATGTGAAATGGTAGTTAATGCTAAAACTCTTCATTGTGGGGGCTACAGAAGGAATTTAGAGGCTCCCCCCCCCCCCCCCCCCCCGCAGATTAAAATTCTTGTGGTTGTTCAGTCAGGTGCATTCTGGGAAGGCATGCGTGCGCTTTGAGAAGTCAGCGGGACACAAACTATGTGTTTATTTAGCGGCAAATGGGAGATAGCTTGTATTGACGGAAAAACGCGCACCCCGAAGACTCGGAGTGGCTGTTTGACTCCGTTTCCCACAGGTTCGCGAGAGTCGCGGCTTTCCCATGGAGGAGTTGTCTGTTCCTCCGCTAACCCCGCCATTCAGTCTTCCATAATTTTGACTCGAACGCAGCTGTTTCTCCCCTCAGAAGCGCGGTGTCGCAAGTTTAGCGGTCCCCTAACCGAGTGAGAAAAACTGTGTTCCTATTGCAAAAAAGGAAAAGCATTTGTTTGTAAGTCAAAGTTAAGGACATGTGTTGATTGAATGCATGAGGGGGAGCGTGCCCTCTGTACTGTAATTATCCTCAGAACCAGCAGTTAGGCCTAAGTGTTGTTCATTACTGAGTTAATGAAACACAGAGTCTCCCTTGTAATTTGATTGGGACGCTGAGGATTAGGCCTGTTTGAAGTTACCAGTTTCTCCGGTGGAGTCAGGATTGGCTTCTCTCAAATGAGGGCACGCTTGTCATTTTGTCACCTGCCAAACGCAGACATTTTCAAGAGAATCGGTGGAGTGTCGCACACGCTCAGAGTACGGTCTGTGTCACCTCCCCCCGTAGCACAATTTAACAACTGATCACCCTGCTCAGTTTCCTTGTTTTTCCTATGATAGAAACTGCTGTCCTATCCTGTGTGAGGTTTTCTGGGGTGAGGCTGAGAGTAGTTGTGATAATGTATTTGTTTTCTTGTTATTGTGCAGGATTTCCATTGTCTGGTAGTGTTCAGAAGGCATTGTGCAGCCTACCAGAGATGACTCATTTAATTTCTCTTTATACTGCGTATAAGAATGAAAAAAGCTGATGTAGTTCACCTAATATTCTTTCATTATAAAAGAGACTATATTTAACAAACTGGGGAGTCACACAAAAGGTAGTAGAATAATATGTGTTTTATGAGTAGGTTGGTTTTATCAGTGAAAGTGGATGTGTGTGTGTGTGCGTGTGTGTGTTCATGTGTTGTGCATGTGCATGTTTGTGCACATGTGTGCATATGCATTTCTGTGTGTGTGTGTGGTGTTTGTGTGTGTGTGTGTGTGTGCAAGTGTGTGTGTGTGCATGTGTGTGTGAGAGAGAGAGAGTGTGTGTGTGTGTGTGTGAGAGAGAGAGAGAGTGTGTGTGTGTGTGTGTGTGAAAGAGAGAGAGAGTGTGTGTGTGTGTGTGTGTGTGTGTGTGTGTGTGTGTGTGAAAGAGAGAGAGTGTGTGTGTGTGTGTGTGTGTGTGTGTGTGTGTGTGTGTGTGTGTGTGTGTGTGAAAGAGAGAGAGAGAGTGTGTGTGTGTGTGTGTGTGCGTGTGTCCTCTGAAGCCCGCGGGCTCCTGCACCTCTCTGGCCACAGCGTCACCCGCACTCACACCATGTCCCGGTCACTTTTTCCAGGTAGGTTTAAGTGACACCTGCTGCCTGTTGGGCTGTGCTGTAATCGAATTAAGGACAGCTCTCAGATGGCCTGGCTTGTGTTGTGTCTTTCCTCTGTCTGTGCAGAGCTCCAGTCACAACACGCACCTGCCACGTGCTGCCAAACAGCTCACTGCAAAGCAGCTGACTGGGTTAGGTGCACCGCACCCTTTTTTCTGTGTAATACGCTTGATGTACAGTACCAGTCATAAGTTTGGAAACACTTCTCTTTCTTTATTTTTGCCATTTCCCCAATTTTAGAATAATAGTAAAGATGTCAAAACTACGAAACAACACAAATGGAATTATGCAGTGACCAACATAGTGGTCAAAAATATCTTTTATTTTAGATTCTTCAAAATAGCTCAAAAATATTTATTAAAATTTTTTTTTAAATGCCATATGTAGGCATCAACTTCACCATTTATATGTGTCGAAGAAAAAATTCAAGCATTCAAGCGTAAGTCTTCAGTTCAAAATGTCTTTGATTGCATGTTTGCCATTATCTTATTCAGGTATGTTCAAACCTTTGACTGGCACTGTAGCATTCTTAAAAAGATGGAATCTTGTGTTGGTAGCATCCGTCAGACAATTCAAAATTGGCTAACAACTGAGAGTATAATGATGAGAAAGAAGTGTTCTTATGCCGGACTTACATTAAATATTACATGTTAAAGTCATTATTGTTGTGCATTAAACATTATAAT
This sequence comes from Megalops cyprinoides, assembly GCF_013368585.1. Taxonomy (NCBI): domain Eukaryota; kingdom Metazoa; phylum Chordata; class Actinopteri; order Elopiformes; family Megalopidae; genus Megalops; species Megalops cyprinoides. The sequence goes on along the minus strand of NC_050607.1, from coordinate 16,375,424 downwards.
AACATATCATTAATACAGTACTAGTGTGGTACGAACACAGCAAGTAATACAGAAGAGGAGTAGTTTTGGCTTGGATGGGACAAGAAAAACCAGCCGTGGTGAAACCGTAGAAAGGAATGTACCCGTGCAGCTGGAATGCACACTAGCCTCCCACGCTGGCACAGTGAAGAAGTACGAGACGTTATCGTCTCTTCTTCACCGCAAGGAATGAAGCCGGGCAGGTGGATGGAGTTAAGGATGCCAGGCTGATTTCCGATGCCACGGGTGACTGAGCACCGTGTTCATCGCCACAGGTGGAAACACCCTGGTTTTGTTGCGGGCGGACGAGCGTAAATCGCCCACGCCTTGTTGGGTCTGCGTTGGCCACGGAGGGGTGGGAAGGGACCTGCTGTTCCGCCGACCGTGGGAGGAGGCTCGGGAGGTCCCTGTGAGGGCCATCGTCCCACGGTGTGGGGTCCCGTGTGCCCCCCCCCCAGCTCAAAGACCACCCCCAAGCCCCCACCGTGCACAGCTACGGGGGGGGGTCACGAGCTCTTCCCAACGGTCTCCAACAAGCGCTCCCCGCCTTGAGGAACTCCCCTTTTAACGCCACCCTGTTTACACAATAGCCTCCTTTTAAGAAAGGCATTTTAAAATGAAGGAGTGCCCCTGAAAAACGGTGGGTGGTTTTCAGCTGGTAATTTCAGAGCTGTCTCCTCGTTTCCTCAGGAGCCTTTTAAAAGCAATCTCTGTTTCTCATGTGGACCCGGGCTGAGCAGTGTAATTTCAATAATGTCAGCCCTGTCCGTGTTTTTTAACAACGTCACATTACACCTAAGCTTAGCATAGCCTCAGGCACCATGGGATACTACACGTACTGTACCCAGGGTGCAGTCTGCACACGACTTGAAGTTTCCGTTTTTAGAAGTTTCCTGCCTCAGTGCTCTGTTTTGCGTGCCATGGCATAAGGATTATTAGGAATTTTGCTGCTAGCAAACTGTGCCATTCGATATTAATTCAGGCTTTTAACACCGGGACTAGTAAAAACCGAACGGGGCAGAGAAACGGAGCCAACAAAGGTCACGTTGTCAGAAAGTTGCAGTGGGGTGCCTGTGATCAGGGTAATTACAAACTTGCGCTGACACAAGCGTTTGGTTCTCCTCAGCACTTAATATAACCTAGCAACACAAAGCGTCTCGCGTGATATAATCGACAGTTAATTGCTGTTGTAGATGTTAGCGTCGGGTTTGATCTAATTAAAACACGCCAGGCGGTTAAATGAACTTTGACCCCTCCCGGGTGAACCAGTTACTGCTTGACTAAACTTGCACAAGAGCCTTTTCGAAAGAGTGTCGGCGGAAAGCTATGCCTTGTTACATCCTTGTAGGAGGCGTTTTCTGTTTTGTTTAGACGTCATCTCAAATGATTGCATGGCGGGTACTTAATATGCCTTTGCATGTTGGCGGGGGAATATCTTGCCTTTTGCAGGGGTGGGTTGATGCATTTGAGAAAACTGTAAAAAATGGTCAGTGTAAACAAGAGAGACACAAATTTTTAATTATGTTAAATGAACCGTGAGGGAGAAGGACTGGCCTTAGACTGTGTTTTCCTGGTCTGACCAAAACAAAATGGCCATTCTGACCATTTGTTGTCATATATTTTCAGTGCCCAGCATGTGAAAGCTTATGCATTCTGCCAGTGAAATATTGTTGATGTGTGAATGATCATCACACAAGAGAGAGCTCCCATTCTTAACAGTGGCAGTCACAATGATATCACTTTCGTTCTTAAAACAAGAAAGGGTTAATTGGGTTAATAACATGACAATGTGAATCTCTTTCCCTGTGTCAAGACCCTGCGTGTGACCTTGAGGCAGGTGATGTGATGTCATGTGACTTTGCTTTGGGCAGGAGCGTACCTGGTGCCCTACCTGGTCCTGCTGGTGCTGATTGGGATCCCGCTGTTCTTTCTGGAGCTGGCCGTGGGCCAGCGGATTCGGCGGGGCAGCATCGGGGTGTGGAACTACATCAGCCCTCGCCTGGGCGGCATCGGCTTCGCCAGCTGTGTGGTGAGTCAGGGGCCACATTACAGGAGTCACTGGGGTTGAGGGGCTACATTACAGGAGTCAATGTGAGTGGGGGCCACATTACAGGGGTCACTGGAGATGGGGGCCACATTACAGGGGTCACTGTGAGTCAGGGACCACATTACAGGGGTCACTGTGAGTCAGGGACCACATTACAGGAGTCGCTGTGAGTGAGGGCCACATTACAGGAGTCACTCTGAGTGAGATGCCACATTACAGGAGTCACTGTGAGTGAGAGGCCACATTACCGGAATCCCAATGAGTAAAGGGCCTCATTGCAGGAGTCACTTTATAGGAGTCACTTTGATTGAGGATATTATTGTGGAAAAAAAGATATCAAGAAGAAATTAAATTAACCACTCAGCACCGGGGACTCATCACACACTCTTGGTTAACAAACACACATAAAATTGCATTTTATTATTTGGCAGTATTTTTATCTTTCTGTGCAAGTGTCGGTGGTATATGTAATGCCTCCTTAATGGTTCTGTTCTGCTGATATGAGCAGAACTGTTTCTGGTGTAGATCTGAATCAGAGATGAAGCAGGTAGCAGCGTTCATAAATACAAAGCTAGCTAATCAAGCAGGCCAGGCCTTTCCTTTTCATGTCAAACAGATCGCCCTTTGTTCCTGCATGATTGCCTCTGTCTTGTGTCACGCAGATAGCTGTTTGCAGCCCGTTTGGTCTTTTATGCTATTTCCAGCCTCTGTTTAAGTAAATGCAATCACCCCTGATAGGTCCGTCCCTCCCTCCCCTCCCCTGCACTGTAAACAAAACACTCTGCGTCCTTTTGTGTGTAAGTCCACGGATAATTTACATATATGCAAATCCCGGTCTCGAGGAAAGATCAAGAAGCGCCGTGATTGCTAAAGGCTGAAAGAAGAAGCGTGCGTGTTTGTGTTTATGGATGAAACCGCGGCGAGCGATCCTAACAGCGTCGGGGTTTAAACCTCAGCTGGACCGCAGCTCTGTTTGAGCTGGAAGGCGGCGAGGAACAGGTGTCCCACAGACGCCGGCGGCCCGGGCGGAGTCCAGCTGGCGGGATCGTGCCCGGCGGTTCTGCCCGCGCCGGCGGCGGCTCCCGGCTGCCGCCGCCGCACCTGCGCACCGCCGCAGGGCATGCGCTGATGCGTTGCCGTCTGCTCCCGCAGGTGTGCTTCTTCGTGGCCCTCTACTACAACGTCATCATCGGCTGGAGCCTCTTCTACTTCTCCCAGTCCTTCCAGCACCCGCTGCCCTGGCACGAGTGCCCGCTGGTCAAGAACAAAACGACCACATGTAAGGCTGCTGACGGATGCTTGTCGGCGTAATGTCATTGTCACTGCTGATGTTATTGGCTTTGTCATCAGTGTATTTAGGGCTTTCTGATCTTAGCCATCAGAGGTGAACTGGGGGTGTGAATGTTTATGAATAATTAGGAGTGTTGCTCAATGAGTGCTTAATGAATTATGAGTGCCACTACAGTATGTCTTATGCAGTATTTAAGACATTAGGCATTTCCATATGAGACCCCCGAATGTAAAATGGCTAATTTTGATGAATTTCAATTTCATTTAACAACCATTGGTAATTCCAATGCTTGATTTCAATAAAATGGTTAATTTTCTTGCCCTGGAGCAGGGCTCATGACCCAGGAGTTACTGGTTCGATTCCACTATGGGGCACTGCTTAGCAAGGGACACTTAACCCAAATCACCTCAGTAAATATCCAGCTGTAAAAATAGATAACATGTAAGAACTGTAAGCTATGTAAGTTGCTCCAGAGTGTCTGCTATGTGTAACATGGTGTAATGTAACGTAATGTGCTGTGCTGTAATGCAGATGTGGAGCCAGAGTGCGAGAAGAGCTCGGCCACCACCTTCTACTGGTACAGGGAGGCCCTGGACATCTCCGACTCCATCTCCGAGAGCGGGGGCCTCAACTGGAAGATGACCGTCTGCCTGCTGGCTGCCTGGACGCTGGTCTGCCTGGCCATGATCAAAGGGATCCAGTCCTCAGGAAAGGTGAGCGGCCCCTCCGGTCAGAGCAGGACACAACCAAACCGCCCTCTTAATTTGGCTGAGTGTTACTATTGATTTGATTGAAAAGGACCCTCTCCCAGAGAGGTGTACAGTTATAGCTCACATTTTACTCATCATCCATTAATGTGTCAAGATGCTTACCACAGGCACTCTGATTAACTACCTCAAGAGTGTACTAGCTGTGCCTCACCTGTGAGAAGAACCTGCAACCCCTCAGGAGATCAGAATCCAAGCAGCTGCACCAGCCCAGAGTGTCACCTTATTGGTGGGAGCTTAGGGGAGCCCCACCCATATTTTCCGCTGAGTTTTTCAGGGCATGGTAAGACCACAGGTGAGCCTAGCAGGGGGACACTTAGCAGTGCTCACGGTCGCACTCATGTGCCTGAGCGAAAGCAGGGCCAGTTCCTTTCAGCTTTACAGGCTCACAGGGTTCACGTCGACGCAATCAGCAGACCCGTGCCAACAGGCTGCGGCACATCAGTCAGGAGTCAGAAGTTTCCCCACCAAGAGCGCTTTCTTTGAGGCTTAATGAGATGAAATTTCCCAGCTCCCCGCAGGTGCGTGAGAGAGATTATGAAAAAAGTGTGACACACACACACGCACACACACACTCACTCACTCACTCGCTAATCCTTCATTCACAGACCTGGATGTGGAAGAGAGGAGGATGGGGATTATGTCTGACTGTCTGTTTCTTGCCAAGGATGTGTGAATCGGTTTGCGAAAACGAGGTCACATCAGAGGAGGGCTGCTTGCACAGCAATACAGGAGACAGCATCGCACGGGAAAATGCACATAGCTAAAGGCATTACCATACCATGATCAGAGATAAGTCTCGCTTTTTCTGTTCCGTACATTAACACAAGAGGTTTCTCTGACCTATAATTTCTTAAAAAAAAAACCTTAAGCATTCGGATTATGAGCTTGTCCGCTTCATGTGATGTTGCACTTGACTAAGCTTAGCCAACATTAGGAAGACTACCGCTCAAATGGATTACTGCATAGGCCACTGATATCTCTGCCTACCTGGGATTCCAGTAAGCGGTTGTCATAAGCAGTTATTTTAGCTGTCTACAAATCATATCATGAGGTAAGTATTAGCCGGCCTCGATACGATCATAGTTAAGGCACTGCTATTCAGCGAAGTCCTTCAGAATTTTCAGATATCAGATGACAGCAAAATTGTTAATGAAGGATCATGAAAGAGAGGTCCGTTTAAGGTCGAGAGATTCGAGGTTACGGTCCAAAGAATTCCTGTGAATTGCTGGGTTTTGACACCTCATCATGTTTTGCTACCTTTGCAATGTAACATGGTCCAACATTATTATAAATGACAGGGATTCCGGTGGGCAGTTTGTACATCTCATAGTCGATGGTGTTGTTCATACTGCTCTCGCTGTTGTTGCTTGACTCTCTTTCCACTGCGTGATCACCCATCTTGGTTTGACATTTGGTACATCATTTGCCAGCTTATACATGACTACCACAGAGATACATCAGTACTCCTCGATCCACCTGCAGACCCCTTCACATGGCTCAGCTCTGCACACTTTAGAATTAGAATTAGAATTAAAATGATTTTATTGTCGTTGCACATATTGTTGTTGTACAACAAAATTTGCTGTGCAGCCCCTGAGATGGTACAGTAACATTTCACGCATGTACACACACACAAACACACAGGATAATAAATATAAAAAGATAATGTAATAAATATAATAAAAAGAATAAAAGAATAAAAAAAAGAATATATCAAAAGACTGGATACAGAACTGCAGCTTGCACAAACCAGATCTTGCTGGCCGTTCGGGAACTGGATGGAATTCATTCATTTAATATCAAATTGTTGCAGCAAAATGTAAACAGGTGGGGCTGTTTATCACCATTCTGTCTCACACATGCTGAAAATGCTTCCAGGCTCACTTTGAGCTTTGTGCTTATAGGGAACCGAGAACTGTTCACCGACAAATAACTATTGTTATTTCTGCTGTTAGCGGAAAATTTGTATTTTATGAAATTGTAATTGAACATGCGTCTTTGACAAAATGGAGAGTTTTTTGGGAAGTTTTCTGGAAGAAGTTCATGTATAACTGCTTTGAATGGTCAACACAACACTTTTGCTGGGTTATACCAGCTCACAGACCAGCTCATTGAGTGCATTTTAATGACCTCTCCATGTCAACCCGATATGAATTTGTCTCTGCAAGGTATCTTTTCTGCTCAGCTTCATTCCAGGCAGGCTCCTATGGTAACAGTTGTTCTGCTGTCTTTTGAACGCGTAGCAGCTGTCGTGTGGGAGAGAGGAAGAGCAGAGAATGCAGGGGGACAGAGGGATCTTTCGCTGCCGTTTTTGATCTCCCGGTGTGCGGATGTGGTTTTGGGCTTTGAAGTGCGGCCTGTTTTCCCAAGGGGTCTCACCACTGCGGTGTCACAGCTGCAGGCACCCCAGACACTGACACAGAGTCGGTGCTCCGGCTTCCTGTTCTACAAGCGTGTCCCATGCCCTCGGCCCCTAGCTGTCAGTCACACAGGCTGGCAGTGCTGGGGAGAAAAAAAAACCCAGGGCAAGAGTTTGGTTGGACATGGTCAGAATTTACACTTCACTCAGGAAGGCAGTGTACTTTGTATGCCTAGCTAAATAGTTTACCTAGGATTCACTCTCACTTTCAGCTGAAAACCTGTGTTGGAGCTGAAGTGCTTATTAAATCCAGTTGTTAAAAGATGATTGTAATATGAACTGCTAGACCAGTAGGATTAGTGTCCCTTAAGCTAGAATCTGCATGTCTGGTGCAGGAGATGTCTGCATGCTGCCACATGTTGTGTGTGTCTGTTCTGGTCCTTCTCTGGGCAGCTCGTTTGTGGCCTCCATCTCTCTGCTGGGCAGCCCCTCCTTTGGTTTAGAGTGGCATGCGCTCGTCAAATCCAGGAAACAGCTGTTTACTGCTGCCCCCAGGCAACGGGAAAGGATCTCCGCCCAGCCACGGTTGACCAATCGCTTCGCTTCGTGTCTACAGGTTGCTGCTGCAGCAATGGCCTGCCGTTGTTGCATCATCTATGAAGTGCGGCTGTATTGTGAAGTCTTGTCTAGACAATCGCCTCGCTTGTCTGTGATGTCACTAATGGGGCTTTCCCTTGCCTGGGGGGGCTTCCCCAGTCTCAGTTCGCTGAATCGAACAGCTCTCTTAATGGGGTTGATGGTGTCTGTGGGTTGGTGTTAAAATCGACAGGAATACAAGCTGCTGATTAGGGGAGCTTGGATGAGGTGTATCTGCACCAAACGTTCTTAAGAGGCTTCTCTTAAAACCTCTTATACATTTGTGCATAGATGGGAGAGTCTAATTTTTAAAATCTTTTCCACCTTTTTAATTGCTGTGTTCCGTCATTGCTTTCTTCACGAAATAACGTATTTGCTGGTACAATGTTTGATGAGTCATACCGCTTCCAGATTGTGTAACTGAAGTGACAAATTTCCGACAATTTTAAAAGCCAAGGTGTTACTTTCTACATCAGCGAAAGGCAATTCATTTTGAATGAAATCAATGGCTCGTTAAAGTGTCTTATGCCTGCGTGTTTTTGCTCTATTATAGCTGTAGGTTTCAAAATGAATAACCTAAGTTATGCACATTGCAAATAAGTACTTTTGAATGTGTCTGAAACAATTGTGTCCAAGTAAATATGTACAAAATATGCAACGTAACTGAATTTATTTGAGCTTTTAAACAAGCCCAAGAGTACTTTATATCTAATCAACAAACTTAATGTTGTCACTGGTATTTTAAATTTATCCAATGACTCCAGGGAAGCCTTCAGTGCTGGGGACTTTGTTGCTAGAAATGAAAGCAGCATGAACTGTCCATTCAACATTTTAGTAGATTTGTGATTTGAAAAATTTCCTCCTCAGGGCAGAGTAGTTGTTTTTTGTTGTTATTTTTTCGTGTCAGTTTCTGCATTCCTCATTCAGCAGAATGAACAGCCAGCAGCCCTGTTTGTGCGGGTCTAGTAATTGTGACTGGGGTGGTGTGAGTCAGCTGACACCCGATAAGGAAGAACACCCCTCGGGCTTACACCGAGACTATAGTGAGCCTACTGTGAGCCCACACTGAGCTTACTCAGAGCTTACAGAGAGCCTACACCAAGGCTTCATTGTGCATATACCCTGCCTGCATTGAGCTGAGGTATTGAGCTGACATAGTGTTCAGCCTGCTCTGACCCTGCACACTTAGATTTCATTGAGTTTGCACTGAGCCCACACACAGCCTGCTTTGATCCTTTTCCGAGGCTATGTCCAGCTTGCCTTGCACCTATATCACCTCTCATGGGCCCATTCTGTCTCTGTTGGCAGACAGAGAGCGCTCTGGCTCCTCACAGAAGGTACACATGTCTGTTGTTCATCGGGAACACGGAGATGTTTATCCAGAGAAGGGCACTTTATCGATTTACACTCGGAACAGTGGGTGAGGTGATTTCCTGTCCAGATATCTGAGGTAAACAGTCACCTCAGCTAAATGCTCAAATGAGGGGCTGGAATGGAGGTTACCTCATGAACTAGAGCTGCTGTGGGGTGCAGTACTTTGTGATGGATAGCTGTCAGATTCTCAGCATATAGTTCAGTTTTACTAATATTGTGATGCATATGTCTCTCTCCTTCACAGACAGCTTTTTGCATTCTGCCAAGAAGTAGTGAACAGTTGTTAGAAGCATGTGTTTATTTTACAACTGCTCTCTGGCACATACTCTTTTTAGTATTCAACACCAAAGTGAGGCTTCACACCATACCAGTTTTATTGTACAGCAAATATCATTTCAGAAGCTTCAAATGAAATCAGTAAGAAGAACTGAGTAATGTTCTGTCAGCTTCTTCAGCCATGTCTGGTTTATGTCAGTGCAAAGATAAATGATTATATCTCTTGGCAACCCTGTATATGTTACTCAATCTGAATCTATCAGCACCTCATTGGCTTTATATTTTACAAAATAGCTTGTTGTTGTGCCGGGTAGTAGAAAATCCTTGGCTGTTGATGAATGAGTGTTGTGATTGCCAACAGATGTTATGGATCACAAGGAGCCTGGTGTGAGAACGTATTCTTACACAGAGCGCTTAAATCTGCCACATTTACCGGGCACGGCATCTTTTCTGAAAGGCAGTATCCCTGAAAGCTGGGAAGGTGACCTTGGCAGCTGGGGCTCTGATAACACACAGTCGGATTGACGTACGGCTACGTCAAACTTCTGATTTGATTAGTTCGAAAGCGCACGTGTTTGGCCTCCTGGAGCCTGGTCAGGATAGCCTGGGGGCATCCGAGTGTGGACCTCGAGTCCCATAGACACTACACAGAACAACCTCGTGTCTTTATAAATAAAGCCCTTCCACAAATGCTATTTCCACTGGGCCACGAACACAGGACAAAGACAGGTGACCTCGCGAATTTGGGCAGGCTGACTCCTTTATTGTCAGTTTGCTTTTGTGTTTTATGAATAGAAGCAGAGTCCAAATGCAAACCTATTTATGGAATTGCTTTCTGCCGCATGTGTTGAATTGGAACAAAATAAACTAGGACTCTTAGCGGCTAGATTGTAAAGAAGCTATTCCTGGGTTGTGACATTTTGAAAGTCAGTGTGCAGTTTTACGTGGAGTGGGCTGATATGGGGACCTAGATACAATGTGTTAGTAGTCTTTCCAAGAGCTGCGCCACCCTTTTCTTCTGTAATGCTTATGAAGACCTGCCCTTCTGTCTGTAACAGAACATGGCAGTCTAGTGCTGGACCCTCAAGCATTACGAAGTCTTCGCCCTGTTAGTCATCGCCACGTGACCGGAGAAGGCGTGTCGACACCGCTTGCAAAACGTAGCCAGACACCGCTGTGTAATCCTCAAACCAGGAGGGGCTGTGTTTAAGACCCAGAGGCGCGTTCCACGCGTGTGGGCCGGGGGGGGGAGGGCCGCCGGTGACTAACACCCCAAATGCGCCCGTGCCAAAAAGAGCCCCTCCCACCGTGGGACGGGTCCGTCTCCAGATGTGTGGGACAATTAAACCAGAAGCAGAGCTTTTAGATGAGACCCCATGCTGTTGTGTGGAGTGTAATGTGCATTCTCGTGTAATTACACCCGAGGAGTCCTTAACTGTGGGGTAGGCATGGTGCATGGCGAGTCCCTCATTCAGGAAACGAGCACTTTCTGGGCAGAGACATTCCCTGGCTTTAACACTTCTAGCCTCAACATTCATTTGAAATCTGTGGTGAAGTTTTTGTGGTGAAGAATTTACATTATTTTACATTACATTTTTGTCATTTAGCAGACACTTTTATCCAGAGCATCTTACATACATGTCGGCTACAGTTTTATTCCTGCAGCTGCATATTTACTGAGGCAGTTGTGGGTTAAGTACCTTGCCCAAGGGTACAGCGGCAGGGAATCGAACCAGCAACCTTATGAGCCCTGCTCCTTACCATACCACACTGCTCCCCTGTAATATGTATTATTTTGACTATATAACCGGTCCCCCTCTAAAAATTCAGCTCCTTAATATTTGAAAGCACTAATTCATCTGGAGCCCTTGCCATAGGTTGCTGTCGACTAGATTTTTATATCTCTGTGTCTGTCATCATTAATATCACATTATTCATAAATGAGTGAGTGAGCTGCATTCGACGGTAGGCATTTGCCTTGCTTGTTTGATTTGAATGCACCGCTGTCAGAGTCAAAATTAAATTCTCCTTAATGTGTGTTTTGTGTCGTTATTTATTTATATATTGTCGTTAGTCAAATTGTGGGTAGTGCCTCTTCCAAAATGTTCATTTGCGAGCACTAACGAGCGTTGCCGTGGCAACCGCAAAAGTAAAAAGCCCTCTTGCGCTTTTGCGCCTCATTAAATTTCATCATTCGGGGCTCTTTATGCGGAGGTCGCAAAAAATTTGGAGCATGGTGGCCAGTTGAAAGTTGAGGTGTTGAGGTGCTGAGCTTGAAACCAGTACGCTACATGTTCACACCAGCAGGGTGTGGCACTGCTGCTGTGGTCTAGACTAGAATAAGGTGCCGGTTCCAAGCGGCCTCATTACCAGGAGAGGTGTGAAATCTTGTGTGACGGCCATCCAGGCTGAGGGCACAGCCCCAAACACACAGCACATCATTACTGAGTCCCTGAAATCTTTGTCATCTGTGATTGTGTTGTGCTTATTTCTAGGCTAAATCTTTGAAATCTTGCTTTCTGTGAACGTGTTGTGTTTTTTTCTGGGCTAAGTCTCTGAAGTATTTCTCATCTGTGATTGTGTTGTGCTTATTTCTAGGCTAAATCTTTGAAATCTTGCTTTCTGTAAATGTGTTGTGTTTATTTCTGGGCTAAGTCTCTGAAGTATTTCTCATCTGTGATTGTGAGGTGCTTATTTCTGATTTAAGTCTTTAAATCTTTCTAGTCTTTGATTGTGTTATGCTTATTTCTTGGATAAGTTTTTGAATTATTTTTTGTTGCTGGATGTGTTTTGCTTACTTCTGGGATAAATCTCTGAAATCTTTCTCATCTGTGATTGTGTTGTGCTTACTATTGAGCCAAGTCTCTGAAATTTTGTTTGTCAGTGATTGTGTTGTGCTTATATCCGAGCTAAGTCTCTGAAATCTTTCTTGTTGGTGATTGTGCTGTGCTTATTTCTGAGCTAAGTCTGAAATTTTTCTTGTTCCTGATTGTGTTTGTGCTTATTTTTGTGGTAAATCAGAAATCTTTCTTGATTCTGATTGTGTTATGCGTTTTTCTGAACCAAGTCTCTGAAATATCTCGTCTCGTCTGATTGTGTTGTAGTTTTTTGGACTAAGTCTGTAATTTTTCTCCTTGGTTATTGTGTTGTGCTTTTTTTGTGCATTGTCTGAAATCTTTCTCTTTGGTTATTGTATTGTGCTTATTTTTGCACTTAGTCTGAAATCTTTCTCATTGGTTACCATGCAGTTCATATTTTTTTCCACTTAGTCTGAAATAATTTCTCATTGGTTATTGTGTTGTGCTTATTTTTGCGCTTAGTCCGAGCTTTCTCATTGGTTACTATGCTTTGCTTATTTTTGGCTCCGTGCAGGTGATGTACTTCAGCTCCCTGTTCCCCTACGTGGTTCTCATCTGTTTCCTGGTGAGGGCCCTGCTCCTGACCGGATCCGTTGACGGCATCCGTCACATGTTCACCCCCAAGGTAAGCAGCGGCCGGCGTCACTCCTTTCACGTCACAGGGGACATGACCAAACACCACGCAAGGGCTAACCTAGTACAGCTACACAGAAACCGTAGTAAAGGTCTACTTAGCCTGAAGTCTGGCCTGATTTTATTCTGTCTGCAATGAATGTGCTTGTGCTTTCACTCTGAGCCACACATTTAAGCAAAACGATTAACTGAAAATTAACGAAATATTCTTATGAAAGAACTGGAAAAAAGAAAACTGCAGTGTTCATTTGCCTTAATTCTATGCAACACATTTGAACAAAAAAGGAAAAATGTTGTAAAAGAACTGGAAAAAGATACATTTATAAAACAGGCTTAAGTGCAGTGAAGACTTTTTTGTTGTGGTAGTTGCAGTCGCACCCACATTTGCAATACCTGAGTTATAGGCAGACATTTGGATGTTCGTCCATTGAATTTGACTGCTTTGCGTCACTTCCCATTTTCTTGGCAGTTCTTGTGTTCATGGGACGACGTGGTGGCTGAGCATTTAGGAAAGCTGACTTGCAACCAGAAGTTTGTCTGTTCATATCCTGAACACAGTGAAATCCTGGGTTGTACCCTCAAACGAAGCTCTCGACCTGAGCATCTTCAGAGAAACGAGCAGCCGCGTGATTGGCTAACGGGTAAAGAGGAAGCCGCGCGAGCTGAGCAATCGTGTGACGCACCAAAGGGCCTCTCTGGGAGCGCAGGGATCCCCAGGTGTGCAGGTAGCCGGCAGCGCGAGGCGGCTCTCCGCTCTCAGAGGGGAAAGGCCACCGTTCAACCCCCCCTGCTTTCCCCTCCCCCCCCCCCTGCTGCCAGTTCCAGCAACAAATTAATTACCCCGGCGTGCTCTGCGGATTCCGCGAGAAGGATTGCCCGTTATATAAGGCATATTACAGATTCACAGAAGGGAGTGGAATACGCAGCTGGTGTGTTTCTAAATGACGAAAGCGGGTATAGACATCAAAGCCATTGCGTGCAGTTTGTGCGCGTCCGCAGGGGGGGCTGTGGCTAATTAACTTTTTCCTTTTTAAAAAAGGAAGCGAAAAAGCTTGTCGCGTTTAGGAGAAGTGGCAACGAGCGCGGGCGTGGTAAGATAAACGGAGGCTCCAGCGACACTTTCGGTGACCTGTAGGGCCATATAAATGTCACAGGATGTCACACTGATATCGTGGCACTCTCTCTGTGGAGTCGTAGGCATGGGGCAGTAGCCAATTAGATCTCCTTGGACTTTGTAAATGTCTGCACAGACTTCCAGCAGATGAGACAAATAGGTCGGCAGCCCTAAGCAGAGGCCTGAAATTCATCAGAACCTAATGTCTTTAGATTGTATCTGTACAGCAGTTGGAATATATGTAGAATTTTCCTGTAATTACATTATTAGGTTATGTGGCACACATAGATATTTACATGTTACCTGTTTATACAGATACATATGTATAGACGTGAAAACAGCAGGGAGACTGGAAAACTGTCTTAACCTTTTTATTATTCTTTTCTGTATTTGCTTTCTGTCAGCACATACATATTACCTGAATCTCGTCTAACCTCTTCCTTACCTCTTCACCAGATGTTCATATAGATAAAAATATGAAGAGATATACACAAATGCTACGCATAAATCCTGGGGTGAAGTTTCTCCCTCTCAGCCCCATGCAGGATTCAAACCAGCAACCCCTTCTGGTTATAATTCCATATAGAGTTTTGTGCTGATCTCTCTTTTTTGCTGTGCTTTTCCGTGGGCAGCTGGAGATCATGCTGGAGGCCAAGGTGTGGCGGGAGGCGGCCACGCAGGTGTTCTTCGCCCTGGGTCTGGGCTTCGGCGGCGTCATCGCCTTCTCCAGCTACAACAAGCGCGACAACAACTGCCACTTCGACGCCGTGCTGGTCTCCTTCATCAACTTCTTCACCTCGGTGCTGGCCACGCTGGTGGTGTTTGCCGTGCTCGGCTTCAAGGCCAACATCATGAACGCCAAGTGTGTCGCGCTGTAAGTGTCCCCCCCAGAAACACAGGATGAGCACCATGTGTAACCCCTTATTGTACTTCCATCACTGTCGGTTATATTTTCAAAAATATTCTTATCTGTAGTCCTAAGCCCTAGTCTCACTTGAAAGCTTGCTATTAAATGTCTTCCGCTGTTTACCAAAGAGATACCCTTGCGTGCTGTTAACTCTGAATGTTTTCGCAACATTACCTGAACATTAATACTGATTTGTTTTGTTTGTGGGAGGACAGATGTTAGAATGACATAAATACAGCAGATTTCCAAATAATATTTAAATTCAGTGTTGTTACTTGACAATGATGTATAAATATTCAGAGCATTGTTCAGCATTTGTTGATTTAACAAAATAAAAATCAGTTTAATTCTGCTCAGTGTGGCTGGAGTTAAATTTGAACACCACCTTGTGTAGAAAACTGTAAAAAAAAAAGGTTTGACAGAACACAGAATTGGTCATTGTTCTCCCTGAAACAGCATTCAGTGTTCATTAGATTGTGTTAATTCCATACATTAAACAAATTTACACCAGTACTTGAATTGTAAAAGAAAGGAATGTTTATGCATTAATGTTTCTCTGTCACGGTCCAGAAACACCAAGAGGATTGTGGGATTCCTGGGCACTGAGATCAGCCGCGACCTTATCCCCCAGCACATCAACTTCAGTCACGTGACTCCGGAGGACTACCAGCAGATGACGGACATCATCCGCAGGGTGAAGGAGGACGACTATCCCCGCCTCGGCCTGGACCCCTGCAATATCGAGGATGAACTGAACAAGGTACCAAAGGATCTAGAACCTTCTCACCCACATTACAGCTGTCAGAAAAGATGTGTGTTATTATTTGTTTATTTGTTAGTATACATGATGTATCATTCCAACTCACATTTTGATCAAAGTAACTCACTTTACCAAACAAAAAATTACTTTTTTTTTCTTATTATAGTGTTTACTTGAATTGACTTTGTTGTGAACAAAAAAATCATTTCTGGGTGGTGATTTTTCCACTTTATTTGGTCTCTTTGTTTGCAAGAGCTGCACCTCCAGATCAATTGCAATCTCATCTTTTTTTTTTTTAAAGAAATTGAAATAAGCATTTTCCCCACACACAGGCTTTCTGTTGTTATTAAACTCCACGCATGGGTTTAACATCCATTCTCTTTGCTGGAGAATATCTATTTTTAGTGTGTTTGCCTTGGAGCACAAATCACTTTGCTCTGGCTTCAAACCGCATGAATAATTGACAATTGATGAAACTAAAGGAAGATGCGGCACTGAATATAGAAACCAGGGACAATTTGTTCATGTTTTGCACATGGGCTTATATGCAATATCGCTGCAATGCTAAATTTTTTCCAGTGTGAAGAATAGTGTTTGCACAACATTTTGTGGACAGGCAGTTTAAGGGAACATCAATATTGACCTTCGTTTCTAAAAAGGCATAGACCGTTACTGAGAATGAGAGGCGGGTGATGTTGGCAGAAACATCCATTTTTCCAAACCTTAATATGGATTAATCCAGTTTGACCTCATTGACATCAAACGTTTGGCATTACAGGGCAGTGTAGCACGTGACATTGTAGTTCCACCAGGGGGCGACAAATACACATTGTGGGTGAGTGAATGAGTGAGTGAGCCTTATTGTCCTTCTACAGGCGGTCCAGGGGACAGGCTTGGCCTTCATCGCCTTCACAGAGGCCATGACCCACTTTCCGGCCTCTCCCTTCTGGTCGGTCATGTTCTTCCTCATGCTGGTCAACCTGGGCCTGGGCAGCATGTTTGGCACCATCGAGGGAATCATCACGCCCCTCGTGGACACCTTCAAAGTGCGCAAGGAGTTCCTCACAGGTGGGCGTGCCCACGGCAAAATTCGCGCCACACACAGCCCTAGTATAAATGGGGAATCAGAATCAGAATCAGACTTTACTTGCCAAGTGTGCTTCTACACATACAAGGAATTTGACTCTGGTTCCGGTGTCTCTCGTAGTGCTTTCGTAAAACGTCAAGGTGACAACAACGAATACCAGACAACAGCAGCGATACAAAAAACAACAGCAGTACTGCAGAACACATACATGGGAAAATGAATGATGTTTATATGAAGAGCAATTGCACAATGACCATGAGTCAAAGTATACATGAGTGCAGGCTATGGATATCTGCAGCTGTTTTACAAATTATTGCAGTGTGGACACGCAGTAACACAGGAGCAGAGTAACATAAAAACTAACCTACGTAAGTCTCTCTGGATACATGACTGTAATGTAATGTAATGTAGTCCCATTGAAGTCGTTAATTTAAGACTAGCATTTGGAATGTGACCACTGCATCACATGTTCTTGTTATCATACCCAGCCACAGAGCCACTCATTAGTCATTTAGTCCTTTGAGGCAATAATTAATCTGATTTGATGTTATCAAATTTAATCCGGATGACATACCAGCTGTTAGGGTTTTAGCGGCTGACCTGTGGGATTATGACCCTCCAGCTCTGTCCGTAAGGACTCAAACTTCAGCTATGATCCGTACGGATGTGTAAACGGTGATTGCCATGTCCAGAAATACAGCAGGCCTTCCTTGTGAAAGAATTCACACCAAACCGCAGCAGGGAGCAGGGAAGGCATGTGCCGTACGGAACAGAGAGAGAACAGCTCAGGACCGTAGTGTTTGTTAGACGCGGCTGTGGCGTTCTCTGCCGTTTGGCGCCGTGCGGTTAGCCGAAATCTGGGTCACAGCTGCAGACGCGGCGGATCCCGCCATAACAGCGATTACATAACGGGCGCTGTCCTATTTTCGGTTCCCTCTGCACATTTTTGCCTTTGTTTAGACCCGTACAGTTCCGATAAATGGGGACTGTTCCGTCTCATCACCTTTTTGCTTTGGCGGAACGTTTCTGTAGGAGCCACTCGTGAGTGAATGAGTGAATAAGTGAATGAACGGGAGAGTGAGTTACCGAGTGAATGAGGAAAGCTCAATAGCAGGACTGTATTCAGGTGGTTATTGTCGAGTCTATGGTCACTTAAACACAAAAATAAACAGGCATGTCACGTATACAGTAAGTATATATCATTGATGTGCTTTTACCTTGCTACTCCTGGCCACAGTGGGGTGCTGTTGCCTGGCCTTTGGCATCGGCCTGATCTTCGTCCAGCGCTCCGGGAACTACTTCGTAGCCATGTTCGACGACTACTCTGCCACCCTGCCGCTGCTGATCGTGGTGATCCTGGAGAACATCGCGGTGGCCTGGGTCTACGGCACTGACAAGTATGTACTGGCAGTAAGCCCAGTGAAACTTGGGCTGAATCTGCTAAGCATTTACCTGTCGGTAGTAATATAGTAAAACCCTAGAATAAAGAAGGAACGATTCATTTCCACTCAGGGAAGGGTCATTGACTTATTATGTGCTTAGTATGGCCAGTTAAAACTTATATATACTAAATACCTGTGGTTCATTTTCAAATGTTCACTGACTTTTTCTGTACTTAAAATTTAATTCATTTTAAGCTCCATTTACATGTATTTGAAAAATTCTGAGTGCAAATATTGTATTATTATTTATTGTAAATAGTCATTTTTCAACGAAAATCTCTACATGACCTTGAGGTGTTGTGTGATGGGTGGCTCATCTGATGTCATCGTATTTATGTGACGTCCGCTTAAATTGGAGCTAAGATGTACCTCAGGGCTCTGAGGTTAAGGTCATTGGAATGTTTTTGCACAGGCATGCAACGGAAGACTAAATGTTTTTCAGGAAATTCGGATGGCTCATCAAATTTTAACGTTCATCCGCGTCATGGAAGTGAGATAAGAGGCGGTTGCCGAGCGACGGCCCGAACGCGTGCGCGATTCTGTGACCGGCGCTATGCCGTCACAACATTTCCCTCATGCGCTGGCAGTTCTGAGAGCAAGCCATCCCATAATGAAGCCTTGTCTTCCCTCTCGACAGGTTCTTCGAGGATCTGAAAGACATGCTGGGGTTCTCGCCTTTCCGGTTCTACTACTACATGTGGAAGTACATCACGCCCCTGGTGCTGCTGGTCCTACTGGCGGCCAGCGCCATTCAGCTGGGAATGACGCCCCCTAGCTACAGCGCCTGGATACAGGACCTGGTATGTGACGATAAGGGCTGCGTTTTTTGGAAACGTCAAATGTTTGTTCTATCACAACAGCATGGCTTTACAGATATCCCCCCTCAGCCTGAAAAGCTTTCCAAAAAGTCAAGTATTAGAACTGGCTGGTGGTTTTGTGAGTAGATAAAAGCCAGGGACTGTGTATGAATGGATGTGCCAAGCATCCACAAGCCTGCATTGTGAGGGCCTCTGACTTGATGTGCCCTTGGCATGTTCAGTCACCCTCCCTCTCAAGCAGTCTTTTACGTTTTATTATTTTACATTACATAACATTATTGTCATTTAGCAGACATGCTTATCCAGAGTGACTGAGGTTACAATTTTACACGTATCCAATTTATACAGCTGGATATTTAGTGAGGCAATTCTGGGTTAAGTACCTTGCCCAAGGGTACAGCAGCAGTGCCCCAGCAGGGAATTGAACCAGCAGCCTTTCAATTATGAACTCTGCTCCTTACCACTATGCTACATTTCCTCCACCGTGTATCTGCAAATGAATTAAAATCCCTAAAGGGTAGGAGTGTTACATGATACACCTATTGAACTACCAATCGGTGCTCAGAGAGCTGTCTTAGCTGATGTTGATTGGCTGTTTGAGGAGCGTAAAAGCCCCTAACTCTCTCTGTCCCCTTTGTATTGCAGGCTCAGGAGAAATCTCTGAGCTACCCCGGCTGGGGCCTGGCCATGTGCATCTCCCTTGTCGTCATGGCAATCCTCCCTGTACCCGTGGTCTTCGCGCTGCGCTTCCTCAACCTCCTGGACGAGGGCGCCGGCGGGCTCTCGGCAGTCTCCTACCGGAAAGGCCGCATCATCAAGGAGGTGGTGAGCCCGGACGACGCTGACGACGACGACGCCAGCCTGATCCGGGGCAAGTCACCCAGCGAGGCGCCCTCCCCGATGCCCGGCGGCAGCATCTACCGCAAGCAGAGCGGCGCCGGCGACGGCGACACCGCCCCCAACGGCCGCTACGGCATCGGCTACCTGATGGCCGACGCGCCCGACACGCCCGAGTCGGACTTGTAGCCCCACAGGCTAACCGCGCGACCGCGAGCTGCCCGCTCAATCAAACAGAAACCATCTGCATATGTCACCCTGTACATCTTGTAGATAACTTAGCTCCTGTGATGCGTGCACGCTACCTTCCTTCATATTCCTTAAAAGACAAAAAAAATCCGCAGAACGGCTGTATATACTTAGCGCTCCAGGCACAATCCAGGCTAATACCCGCCCCTACGGAAAGCCGGAGGGGACGGTTAGGGAGAACCAGGTAGATAACTGCAAGTTGCACAGCGCCAAATTAAAAAGCGAGACAAAGTCTCGGGGGTTCAACATTTCTCCGCTGTAGTTACGTTATGGTGCAACTACAAAAAATGTATGGCATTTCAACTTAAAAGATTGTTCCCAAACAATGTGCCTAATAACCTGATATTTTATTTATAGAATACTCTGTGGACTTCATATATTTATATGGTATTCTGTAAATATATAATATATATTTGTCTGCACAGTTTGGAATTCAGAATGTTTGCTGACAGTCAGAGCATCTTCATGGCTTACCTTTTTGTTTATTGATGTGCTGTCATTGTAAAAAAAAAAAGTCTTAACACTTCCAACTGTTGTAAATATTTCTTTTTTTCCATGGAATTGCTTAAAAGCGCAATGTCTTTTTTTCAAGTGAGATTAAAGATCAGACATGATCGAAAACAGCGTTTTGTTGTGTCTATTCAGTTTATTTCCCAGGAGTTTCAGAGTGAATTCAGACTCTGTTGTTTCAAGAATGCAAACGGTATCTAATCAAATAGAGTGTCACACGTGGCTCATTTCTGCATCCTTTTGAAAACTACCTATGCGTGTTTCTGTGTACTGTCAAAATGTCATTGATATCTCCACTTCATGGGCACAGGAATGAGAATATTAACAGGTTTTTCTCTACTAAAGATTTCCAGTCACACAACTAGTCACATTGGCTAGCTTGTGTTGTTTTACATTACGTTACATTACATTCATTTAGACATTCTTATCCATAGTGACTTTGAGTACAAAAGAACAGAAGTGTATCCATTCAAGATGGATGAGCAACAGTGTCAGAACAGACTAGTAACACTCACAGACCAGTGAGCGTGAGCATAACACTATTGAAGCCCTTCCATAAATTAACTTATGCAACCTGATGAGAGAGGGGAAGCCAAGTACGCTACCATATCACAGCCGCTATATCACAGAATCCAAAACACATTGTGATACTTGAGTTCTAACATAACACAAGACACCATGTGACATTGCTGAGAGAAGGTAAAAAAATGATCTGTATAAATGTTAAATCTCAGAACTACTCCACATGCAAAGCTTTAATGTTAACAGGTGTTAGAGCTGCAGGAGAAGAAAAAACGGTATGAGGCTTAAGCCTGATGTCATTTACAGCAAATTTCAGTAATAATTTTTAACAATGAGGTACTCTAGCATGAACATCCTCTCCATAACACACAAACACAGGGCCATATCCTGAATTTCACTGCTGCCTCATTGCTGACCATTTTTAAGATATTTTGTGATGTCCTATTACAATATAGTTTGCAACAAGAAAATTCTGTTTAGCAGATAGCAGTGAGTGGGGGAATTCAATTATTACAGCAAAAATAGCGCTATTTTACACTATTTTGACAGTGACAAAGTGGGGTAAAATAACTTCTAAAAAATATATATCTGAAAAAACGTGCCTTAATGCCACGATAAAGCCTCCAAGTGACCGATGATTCACTTTTGTTGAGATTACTGATGAAGCCTCTTTAGGTCAGTAAGTTAATCTCTTTCAGAAACTTTTTGGAAGCCACTAGCGTACATTTCGTTCCTGGCTGTTAACTGGAATTAGGATGATCATTCACCTGTTGGTTCTGAAACAGTCCCAACAGGAAACATCCTCCTCTTATTTCCATTCATTTTGTCCAGAATCACAGTCACCTGAGTGTGGGGGTCGATCGTCCCTCTTGGACTGAAGGTTATGTTCACATTTTCAACATTAAGTCAAGAATTGGTTGTTAATTCTCTGGAAGGAGATGGACCTCAGTGCACTTCAGAGCACCCCCAGTTGTCTCCTTATATCTCGATGTCTATATAGTATTTATGACTTTTTTGTGCACCCCCATGGATTGCAGTTGCACCCCTCTGTATGTTCTACTCGAGCCTGTGTGTACAGCACGTGTTGTGAAGAGTAAAACTGTTTGTTCTCACTCTCCAGGTGAAAGCTTCTTCCTTTGAATCTCCACCGACGGACCCAGCCCTCATACTGGATTCACAGCGACCCTTCGTTCACTTGTAGCCTTTTGCGTAACTGATGCGCAGGAGATGCCGGCTTTGAATCGCTGGTGGAGTAACCATTATCGAGTGTTTCTTGCTCGAGGTGACTTTTATAAGAAAAGAGTAGCGAGTTTTTTAGACGAAGAAAATTGTACGCACGTGTAATTATCTCGACGACGGACGGTTTGTAGGAGACAGAAGACATGAAAGATGTCATAAACGTACACCTGTCTTTGACTGACTAATGTCCGAACAAGCCATCCTGGGTATGGTGGTACTCGCAGGATATTTTTAAGGCAAGTGGTAAAAGTCTGGTGAAAGGTGTCTTTCTGTGGCATGAACAAAGGTATAGCGCTGTTCAGGTTATATCACAACGGCGTGGTCTAAACTCGATGTTCTGAGCCTGTCTAAGGTCGGTACATGTGATTTACTGCACCTTAGGGACACAGCGACAGGCTTCAATATGGATCAATAAATTACACAACGCTGCCCTCTAGTGTTCAAGTGCGGAGCTCACCTCGCATAAATCAAAGTTTTGACTTGTCAAGGAGGTGTACTAAATAAATCTCCTTAGACCCGGCTATTCGTGTTAGTAAACAGCTTACTAATAAACGGAATGACGATACATCCATTATTAAAGTTGTTGTGCAGTTTTTAGGAATATTATTCATAAGATATAGACTATATGGCACAAGAGAACGAGGTTTTGTTCATATTTTTCCTGTTCTTCCGCTTTGAGTGCTTGAGTGTACTTTTTCAAAATGTTTTCCTGAAGTTGTCATCCCAGTCTGCAGCTTTTATGTGACGGGTTTCTTTGTTTTGTTTCCCATGTGCGCGCAACTTTCGATTTTAGTTCCTCTGTAGGAAAACTTCTCCTCCCACTTCGGTTAGTTCATGTGACTTTGTCACGGTGCGTGCGCAAGCCATCTGATTCTGTTGTCCGCTGCGTTTGCGAAATTAAGAAAACTGGTAAGTAAAATAACGTCTTCCGGCAGCATCTTATTCTTATCATATTATTATTATACACGTTTTATTGGATATCATAAGAACGTTTGTATTTGCAGCCATTGATTTAACATTGTATGCGGTTGTTTGCTTTGAAACGTGATACTGGGAAAACTCAGGAAGCTTTGCAGTGAATGAAATTGATTCACGGCAGGTTTGAAGTGGAGCGCCGCTCTCCTTCGAAAAACATTACGTGACAGGATTATTTAGCAGTATTAAGAATGTGGCACCAATCACACATAGCCAGTTTTCTCGTTTGATCGAAAAGGAATTCTCTTCAAACTGACATACAAAAGTCGTGTGTTTTTGACCTATGCTTTCCTGCTGAGTGCTTATGAATGCATCGAAAACAAATGAGCACTTATTTCGGCCTGTGGAGGGCGCACGAAGAACGGGATTAGAAGAACGGAATAGACTAGAAGTTGTTACAGACAGTACAGTACGGGGTGCAGTTGGTCGGCATTTGTTAGCGCTGCGTTCCAGCTTTCAGAATTGGCTTCAAGTTTGAAATCACCAATTAGCTCTGTTTAATATAATTAACAAAGGAATTGTGGCAGATTGCTTTGGGTGCGGACGGCAGAGAAACCTCATTAGAATTACACGGGGAAATGTCATCTAGCTAATCCTGATCAGCAGTGGGCAAACGAAATCGAACATTGCGTTCTAAAAATAGGGACGAACAAGACATCCACAGAAATTATTCCTGGATTTGACAGTACCGCAGTGTACAGGCACAAAAAGGTCTCGGTATTCCTTCTGAACGGTATTGTTATGTTGGCCGAGGTCCTCACCTGTTCCTAATTGCATAGTGTACATGTCTAGTCTTGCTACTTAACTACACTTTGGTTTGTACAGGTTCATGGCTTTTCGTGGAGATTTCTGAAGCAAATTCCATGTACAAAAGTTTCCATAGCAGTGCTGAAGCGTTGATTTGACCCTTTTAACCCCTGAGTTATTTTATATTCATGTGTAATTCGTTGTCGCCCAAATTCAGAGAAATGTTAAGAATGCTTAAATGAAATATTACCCCCACAGCTTCAGTCGACTCAGCGTTACTGGGAGAAAGCTTGTCCACAGCAACATTTTATGACCTCACAATAAACATCACCCTTTTACTCATTATGGATACATAAAAGGGCGACCATAACTGCATTATAAGCTATTAGCTAGCTTTAATAACTAACACTTGTTATGCATATTATGCAGCCATTCTACGTGATTTTACGGACGCACCCGACGCAGCCCGAAAATGCCCGATGCATGCCAACCATGTTGAATTTTGAATATGATAATTGCCAGAAAGGCAGGGCGCGTGAAATTTATTTACGTCACACTCGCATACACACACGAGCGCCCGATGACGAACAAAAAGTGGCTCCTCCTCAGTCCTACCTTCGCCTCTGTTTGTGCGTGCATCTCAATCACCGCTCAACTCGCTCGCTTCGACTAGTGGGATGACGCCAGCGTGTAATAGGTTTAAACGCAACTTTTAGTTCTGCGAAGCCATACAGACATATCAACAACCACTTCACCTGGACTTTGGGGAAAACGCCGACATTTATTAGAAAACTTGATGTAGCTTACACTTTTTTTTGTTTTTGCACAATTAACACTTCCCTCTCTTAATACAAGTCTGCTGTGAACATTTTTGGGTTTATTGCTTTTTCTTCCTTATGTCCCGAAAATCCAGCGATAATGACTATAACCTTCGGAGCATGAGCAACCTGATGGGCGAGAGGAGGAAGAAAGTGAGCGACGATGGAGAGCGGAGTCTCATCAAGGCTCCCTCCAACGCGAGCATCGCCAGCCAGGCGAACGCCGCCACGGCCGCCACCGCCACCGCCACCGCCGCCGCCTCCGCCTCCTCCACCGGGGACTTGGAGCGAGCGGCGCGCAAGCAGTTCCAGCAGGATGTCACGCCCGCCTTCGTCTACGTCCTGGCGGTCTTCTCCGCCCTGGGGGGCTTCCTGTTCGGCTACGACACCGGCGTGGTGTCCGGAGCCATGCTCCTGCTCAAGAAGGAGATGAATCTGAGCGCGCTCTGGCAGGAGGTGCTGGTCTCGAGTACTGTGGGCGCCGCGGCGCTCTCCGCCCTGGCCGGCGGCTTTCTCAACGGGCTCTTCGGGCGCCGGGTGTGCATCTTGCTGGCGAGCTTCATCTTCACTGTCGGGGGTGTGGTGCTGAGCACGGCCCCGAATAAGGAGGTTCTCCTGGTCGGACGCATTATAGTTGGACTCGGATTAGGTAAGTAGTTTTTTTTTTTTTTTGTAGGGTAATATTTAGTTTCTGAATAACTGTCTTCCCAGATTTCTGATGCTTGTTTGAGGTGAGCTTTGTGATAAATGTCTTAATTATGAATGCGTGTTTTTGACTGGATTTACGTTTACCTCGGACGATAACAATTATGTGTGTTTTGTGTATTTATCGCAAACTAAGTGTTGTTTCCAAACGAGTACAAACGCCTTTCTCCGTGCGCAACGCGCACCCACCTCCGAGTGGTCCAGGAGCCCCTCATCGGGCATCTTAGCCAATCACACTCTAGTGCGCGTTGTGTGCAAGGAAAAAAATTGGCTGGGTTAGAACATTGGCTGTTGACTCAAAAGGCAGCTCTTTTCTAGAACAACAGTGAAAACCATCATACTCGAACACAGTCATAATTTTACGCAATAACTGAACTGACACGCATACGTGGTTTCGAAGGAAATTATTTCACATTTGAGTTCCCATTGATTGCTGTTATTAGAGCTATCGCCCAAATTGCTCGATGTATTGTACCAACAAATATGTTAATACTGACTGCAAACAAGTGAATACTAACTACAAACATTTTTCATTACACATTTGCTTGACTGACACCTCTCATTATGTCAATTTGCACTGTCAGTGTGTGTTTACACTTCATCAATATGTACTGCTGGATATTTATTGAGGCACTTGAGGTTAAGTACTTAGCTCAAGTATGCAAGTCCCGTTCCTTAAGCGATATATCTCGCTGGCCGCTCCCGAGGCTCCTGTAATTTGCAAACAGTTTTTCCTTATTTTGGTTATGCAAATGGTGAAAACTACAGCGCTCGAGACATTGGGTCACTGATGAAGGACAGAGGAATGTATTGGAAAACTAAAAATTCAACTGGTGTTTTAAAGACTATCACAGAGCCTTACTGACTCGTTAACGTGCGCCGTCTGACAATATTTACATAGCCCAGCTGCCAGATGGAGCCGGCGCAGTTTGGGTTTGGTATCAGGGATGCAGCCATGTACAAAGAGATGTTTATTATTAACCAGGATCATTTAAGATCCGGTTAACATAATGCTATTCTCGAAATTGTCTCCCTAGAATATTCAATTATCTTTGATAATTGCTTTCAAGGGTGTTGTAAGCTTCTTAAACGAGATTCAACCTAAATGAAGAACATTTTCATGATGGTTTTTAGAAGGGAGAAACTCCAGTATTCCATTATTTGAATATCAGACCATGAGATCACTAATTGGTTTCTTGGACCAGCATTTAGATGGACATCAGATAAGGTAAAATAAACATTCAGAGATTCCAGCCTTCATCAGTATTGGAAGTAAGGCTGAGAACCCAGAGTAAAAGTCATTGCTAGCCCATTGATATCATTTTACTGATTGAATAATTATGTCGAGATAACTGTTCTTATACATTGTCTGGTGGGGTGAGAGGCTCGTTTGTTAAAATGCACATACCTGTTGTTTGATCAGCAGTTATGATGAATCAGGGATAGAATAAAGTGCTCCCTCTTTATTCAATGTATGCACATAAGGTGTAGTAGACGAGACACAGACTATAAGTGTCGAACAGCTTGGAAGTCACCTTCCCTCATGACAGCAGTGGCTTAGGTGTAAGACTGCACACATGGTTAAGTATTCACAGAAATGACAGATGTTTATCTGAGGAAATCTGTCAGTGATTCTTCAGTCAAATTGTTCAAAAAAAAAAATTCAAGATGCCTCGTTATTTGAGCTGAATGATTGTTGTGTCAAAGAACATTTGAGAGAGATTTAAAGACAGGCAATCAGTAGGTATTTTGAATACCTGTCCTCAGTCCTTAGTTCTAGAACCCCCTTTTCTCTCTGTCAGCTTTCCTCTCAAAAAGGATTTACACAAAATAAGACCCTATGGGTATGTGTTGGCCTTTCGGGTGGCACGCCTAGAAAGCATTTCCCTCACTCAAACAGGTTTTCTTCTTAGCAGTGAGCAATTGATCTGCTATCTTAAATGACTGAAGATGCAGAGGAAATTGCTATGGCCTTTTTAGTGGAAACTGCTGGAGAAGGAATGACTTCATGATCATGATTAGTTTGTTTGTTCATAGCAGATGTCTTGGCCTGTGAGTGTAGTCTTTGATTCACTGCATTGATGAGGACATTATTCCTGTGAATTTGAGCGTGTACCTGCATGAACCAAGAGAAATGTGCATTTTAGTCGTAGCTTTTACTCGGGTTGAACGGTTTTGAAATGTTACCTGTGCTACTGAAGCGTGTTCAGCTGGACCTCAGCACAGCAGCAGATTGAATCCTTTCTGTAGTATAAAGGAGGAGGCTCTCTCTGAGCCTCTCTCCGAGCCTGAGAAAAGATGTGCTGAATCATTTCCAATACAACGGAAAGTAGACACGAGAAACCAGAGAGGCAGACGCACGCGAAATGTAGGGACACATAGCGTCGAGGGGGTTCGGGAGAACCGGCCTTAGGAACAGGTGTTCGGACTGACATCCCGGCAGTCTGCTCTTAAAACGGATCTCATTACCTGCTAATACTCTGCGTAACCACCTTTCTGTTTTCAGTCATCGGGAGCAAGCATAAAGGTTTCGCGTTCCCGTGGGCTTCATGCTGTGTTCTGACAAGCGCGCCTTCCAGTCTAAAGATTCACAGACTCCTTTGTAGCGCCCCCCCCGTTAGGCGAACGGCAGTGGTTTAAATATTAAAGGGAGTTTCAGGTAAGCAGCATTCCTCTGATGTGGAATAGTAAGGATGCGCGTGTCACAGCACCTTGTGCTTTGTTATTCAGCGATGTCCTCCAAGTCAGTCTCATTAGGTCTGCTTCTTATTTGGAATAAGAGCGAGGTTTCGTGGCTGGAGTCTTTCCAGCCGACCAATGGGAATACCCGTTGTCCCTTTAAGCGTCTTTATCTCCACAATGTTAACCAATAGAACAATGGCAGCCTGCTCTCTGACCACGCCCCCACTGCTTTGAAGCCTCCAAACTGCCACACAAGAGGAGTACTGTAACCCAGCTCACTGGAAAACAGAATACACATTTGCCATGCCCGTTAGGCACTGTTTGAATTTGAATTTCTACTGCTTGCTAACTGTCAAACATCTCAAGTCTGTGTATCTCCCTACTCAGTGCTAATTACAATGTTACCTTGTGGTCTTTCAACGCTCCAGAAGCAGAGCTTTGATTTATTTTCCACTTGAAAGAAGATAATTGATGAATATTTTGAGAGAGAGTAGTAATCATGAACGCAAAGTCCGTGTATGGTAATCTGTTTCATAAATGCATGTAATCTGGAAGCCTCTCTCTCTCTCTCTCTCTCCCTCTCTCTCATATTATGATTAATTACTGACCTCTGACCTCTCCATGTTCTTGAACTGTACACCATGGCTGTTTGTTGACGTTCCTATAACCTGAGAGAGCATAAAAGATATTGGCACTCCATTACTGCCTGTGACAGCTTGTCTAAACGTCAAACTCCTGCAGTCAGGAGGCAGATAGGCTGTCAGAATTCCCAGCAATGTGGCTGGAATGTTTTAATGTCATCGTACATAACCACCAATGACTGCATACAACAGAAACGACAACATGCAGCGCTGGGTAACAGTGTGACATAGCAGCCAAAGGAGCCAAACATGTAATGAGTAAGTTGCAGGTTTGAATCCGAGGTGTGGCACTGCTGTCCCCTCTAGCACTGTAGCATTTAGAGAAGGTGACAGCCACCAGACGGAGATGCTGATAGCATTAATGTCATGGGCGAACGGTGTCGTGACCTGGTGGATGCGCGGCTTTGCACATAGGCTTTGCGTCATAGGTGGGGTGCTTCACTGTAGTGCTGCGGGTTTGAATCCTCCATCAGAGTGCTTTGCCTCAAGCGGTCTGGGGAAAAAAAAGGAAGAAAGCACCTGAATGCATGTTATACTAAACCATCCACACGCACCACTGAAAATCACAACTGAGATAGGAGAGGCAAAACAGAGGACAGTTTCATCCTAGTTGAGCTGGAAGATAAAACCACACAGACCAGACAGAGAGCATGGATGAACGGCCAAGATGTAAAATGCAAGCACTGCCCGAGTAAACAGATCACACAACATAATGCGTTTTTCCCCATCAGAGGGCCGGATTGTTGTGCAATAAAAAGGAGCTATCAGGGAGCCCCTGTTGTAAGGAAATGATTGTGTGCCTGTTCGTGCGTGTGCCTGCCCTATGCAGATGATCTCAGTCTGGCAATGTAAACAAACTTGACCTGGTCTGACTATCCATCACTATGGTGATAATCTCCGCTGTGATCGCCAGGGGCAACCAGCGGTACCTGGAGCTGACAGAAGTTTAGCTGTGTTCTCAGAGCTGTAGACAGGGGACATAGCTCAGTTTTGTTAGTAGAATTTTTTTATTACAATGCCAAAATCAAATGTTTTGAATTAAATTTGTCTTTCGAGTGGTAACAGCTCAGTTTAACATGAAGTCATTCTGTGTGAAGCCCATGTGCTTGGTGGATGATGGTGGTAGTTGTATAAGGAAATGCTTCTCTCTATAATTGCCTTAATGGGCAGTAAGACATGAACATGTGATCATTTTAATATTTTTATAATGGCAGTTCAGCGCCTTAAAGCAGACAGATCTCTCATATGGCTGAATTCCTCTGATACTATCGTAAGAGCTCACTGCACGTCAGAGTTTATATCCTTAATAATTTCAGTGCTTTTCATGACTGTCGTCATGGAGAATTTGGGCTTTGATTACATTTCATGGTTTCTGAGTTTTAATTTAGCAATCAACAAGACTCTCTTTAGTAGCTGCGTTTCAGTTAAAGGCACCTATGGATGGTATCAGAGGCTTATCTTACAATTCTCATCTACAGGACATTTATCCAGCAAAATCGGCAAAATCCTGGTCCTTATCGTCAGAATGATTGGTGTGCTTTCTTTGAAATGACAAATCCTTTATCTTAACAGAACAAAAGCATGTAGCTGGCTACCTGTCTCTGTGACACTCCATCTGTGGGTCATTGTTATATGAGAGCGACAATAAAGTAAAGTTTTTTGTGGCCCATTCAGCTTTTATGTAAAAAAAAATATATATATTTTTGCC
The DNA here is from genome assembly GCF_013368585.1 of Megalops cyprinoides. Lineage (NCBI taxonomy): Eukaryota > Metazoa > Chordata > Actinopteri > Elopiformes > Megalopidae > Megalops > Megalops cyprinoides. The sequence goes on along the minus strand of NC_050607.1, from coordinate 16,345,401 downwards.
CAGACTTCCATTATTTCACCAATGTAACACTTCTGCTAAACACCGGAAGCCAAAGTCTTGCATCAGCTCCACCTTCCGTGGGTTGGGCTGCGTTTCTATAATCGTTTTAAGTACCGAGGTGGGAGTCAGCCCACAGCAGCTAGCTGGAAAGTGACAGCGTCATGATGCTCCTTGCCAGCTACAGCATGTTCACAGCCTGCTTTTCCTGCAGGAAAATAGAAATATTTGTAATTAAAGGCTACCTATTGTGTCACATTCCCACACAACAGGAGCCCTGAATGCTGCAAACACCGATTCTCCGCGGCATGGCTCTGGGCGTGGCCACCGTGATTGAAGAGCAGAGGCAGACAAAAGATCCATTAATAGGCCAATACCTGATTATATACCTCAGCAGAGGAAGAAAATTATAATAATTAAAGAAAAAAAATGAACCAAAGAAATGTCCCAAAGAGATTCCTCCCTTAGTGGTTGGGGGGAGAAGCTTGTAGCAGACAATGCAGCGTCTGTATGGTGTCCATTCAGGTCTCTCCCGATTGGATCAATGGGATGTGACTTCATTCAGGGCCCGTGAAGGTAGCGAGGAACACTATCATTCTCTTAATGCAGCAGTGAGCATTGCAGTGTTTCTCAATCCTACTCCTGGGGGCCCTCTGTCCTGCATATCTTCTATCTATCCTTGCTCCAAACACACCTGATTAGTGTGATTAACATGCTCTTGATTAAATCAGGTGTGCTCAGCTAATCAAAAGTGCCACTGATGAGTTCAGTCAGGTAGGTAGAGCAAGGATAGATAGAAGATGTGCAGGACAGTGGGCCCCCATGAGCAGGACTGAGAATCAGTGGAGCATTGTGTCCATGTCTCTGTGAGGCCGCTGCTGTCCAAGGTCCTGATGCTCTTCTCTGGCTTTTGTAGACACTATACAAGTGTGACCATGGTATTAGCCTTGGTGGTCTAACACCACCCATCCTGGAGGCACTGGCTTCACTGAGAGTGAGTGGGCTAATTTTGTCAGTGATTGCTTGAGAAATGCATGAATAAAATGTTCTAAAGGCTCCCAGGTGGTCAGAATTGCCAAGGTTCTTGCTCCAATTGCAGGTTGAGGCCTCCAGCCCCAAGTTGGAGTCCCTGCTGTGTCATTACTCGGCGGTGACCGGGAGTCCGCTTCGCTGGGACGTCATCGGGTCGGTCCTCCTACGTTCGGGCAGTGTCTCCTCTGGCAGCGATACTTACAGACATCGACGTAACATCGGCTTACATTCCTGCCATGTAAACAGGCGTCCATTGTGGCAGATAATCTCCTTATTGTGTTAGGAAGATTTCTCTTTTCTGTAATTGACTTCCAGGATCCGGTTTTCTTTATCTGAGTCCGCTGTTCGCTCCATCGACCGACCTCATCTCCGACGATCAGACGAGCAGGGGCTGTCCATCCCTGTGTTTCAGCAGCCCACTCTATTGACTGCTTATTGTCCCCGGGCAGCAATCATCCATAATGCTGCGAAATATGCGCCGTTATAGGAATTTCACAGCAGAGCTTCTGCGGTTAACCGTTTCCTGCCCGCTTCTTGTGCACTCAGAAGGTCGCTCGCCAGTGAGGCAGGAAGCGGGTCGCGTACAAATGATAGAGGCTGAGCCCTATTCAATCCGGCAAGCCTAATGTTTTTCTCGCGGAGGAGAATGAATGCAATTCTACTCCATGGCAATATCATTCAGCTCTATCAGGTATAGATGATTGCTGCCATTATTTTATGTGCGGTAACGGGGGCTGCTGCCTTCAAATGGGTGCTCTCAATAGCACCACCACAAACAAAATAACAGCGGTGTCTCTCATTCCGGAAAGATCCGCAGTGTTTTTCCAGGGCCCGACGGTTTTCAAGTTATGCGGCAAAAGTTACACCAGCACGACCCGAATTATCAGCACCGCCCGTCTGGTCCGTGAAAAAGCAGATCACAGCCGTTGAGCCTGGCTTGGAAGGTTTCCTCTCACACCTAGCTCTGCAGCTCGTTCATAGCTCTCAGAGCCTTGATTGCTCCTGGAGGCAGCCTTTTAGCAGAGGGGGTTGGGTGCTGGAGGCGAACGCAACCTTTCCCCCGTGAGGAGCTCCGATGGTTAATGATCCGCAGTCTAGGGGCGTCGTCGCGGAGACCCGCGGCCCTTATTAAGATTTCACACCGCGCGGCGCTTCCGACAGACGTCAGCACTCAAGAGTAATTTTAGGAGCAGCAATTAGGCACAGATGCGGACGTGTCAGTGGCTTTTTGATCGGGCGTTTAAAGAGATGAAAAGCAGCAAGTAGGAAGCAGCCAGGCCGGCAAGCTTTTTCTTCCTTGATATGAAATGATTTGGTTATTGGTGGCATGATGGTGATCTGCTAAAGCTGTACCTGTGACACAGTGCTAGCAGTTCTACTGTGACACCGAACCTCAGTAGAGCTAAGAAGGGCAAGTCATTTTAGCATTCTTACTTTAGGTCAGTTGTCAGTTTTACCATTAGTAACTGCTTATGTGCCACTGCAGAGGCGTCTTTTAAGGCTATGTTGTTTAAGCCAGTCATTGAGGCAAGACATTGTAAGTGGTATTGCTACATGTGCTCATTCATGGTTAGCCATTCCATCACAAAATGTCTCAGTCAGGTGAAAATCAATGGCAAGGAAAGCCTCTGGAGTCCACATCCCAGACTGGTGGATAGGAAGGAACGCTGCTAGAATGTTCTTTCAGCGTTACAACAGATTTTGGGTCAATTAAGTCTGCCTCCGGAGGATGAAGCCTTCTGGGAGCATTAATGTGAATAGCTTAAGTTTACAGAACAAGAGAAACCTGAAAGGGAGTCGATCGTGTTGAGTGAACAGGATTTTGCCAGATGAGGACTGTGATACACGCACAGTAGTTTCTAATAAGATAATGTCACTGTGAGGAATCAGTGCAAGGAGGGTTGCTGTTACAGCATACTCTCTCTGACATCTCTCATTCAGTGCCTGTGTTGTGATATTCTCACTAGTTTATATGTAGCCTGGCAAGCATGCACCCAGTGCACCCACACACAGTATATTTAAAATTGATACTGAATATAATTGTTTTTTATGCCTGAGGCAAAAGGAGATGTACCATTAACTTAATTGCAGACCTCTACATGCCTTTTTCATGGGAGAAAATTCCGCCTTGAGTCAGGATGACCTCCAGCTCAGGGGCTGTTAATAATTAAGCATCGCCCTCACTCCAGTTAGCCAACAGGTCAGTGAATGAAGAAGCTTTTCCGTGGTTTAGGCATAATTATTCCAAACATGAAAAGAGCAAATCCATATCTATTTACATGGTGCCTAAAAAAATAAAAAAATAAATAACCCGCCAAACATTTTGGAGGCATTAAAGACCGTTTTCGGAGTCTGTCAGCGGTACAAATGCCATAACGTGCTGTGAAATTTAAACGGGAGCCGGAGATTTGTGTATTTTTGTCCAATTATTTGTGAAGTGACCTTTATGGGAGCATGTGAGTTGGCTGGACAGAAGGGTACCCAGTGTTCCTGGTCTTTACCGGGGGACAGAGGAGGGCTGTCTGCAGCCTAGCAGCCCTTGGCGTAGACCCCTGAGGACACTGCATTAGCCTAGCATGACGAAAAACGGCAAATAGGATTCAGAAGTGCTGTTAGTGTACAGGTTAACTAAGCATTATCCGGTTGCTCTAAATCTCGAATCACCCCTGTGAATGAGGTCACTCACTCATGAATGTCTTTTGTTGTTTGACCCATGAAGGACTCAGCATTGCAAAGTTTGGAAATGTGCAGTGAAGTAGTCTGGTCAGGACTGTGGAATTGTGGAAGATGGAATCGTTACATTAAATTACATTATATTACGTTACATGCATTTAGCAGATGGTCTTAACCAGAGCGACAGCCAGTACAATTCCACACTTCCACACTTACAGGACATAAGTGTATCCATTCAAGTTAAATGAGCAACACTGTCAGACCAGGCTAACAACATTCCCAGACCAGTGAGTGTGGGCTTAAAACCATTCAGTCCCTGCCACAGGTTAACCTGTGCAACCTGATTAGGCAACGGGAGCCAAGTATACTACAATACATCAGTCACTCGAACACAGAATCCCAAATACATCACAATACTACATGTAAAATATTAGCTCTGTACAGGTCTGCCTGTAATGGAGGTGAAGGTATGGCAGACTGGATTATGTTGTTCAGTCTGAAGGGAAGAAAGAAGCTGTTCAAATTTACACTAAATATGATGAATGTCGACATGCAGGGGATTGGATTACCTATGCCGTTCAATTTTATTAGCTCTTCATTTTACCAGATGGTGGGTGGACAAATGTGATGGGAATTAACGTTTGATTCTGCAGGGTCTTCAGCAGATTTGTGTGCGATATGAATAAGCTGTCAAACTTCGGTCTGATGATGTAATTGAGTTTTCAGCTGAGGATACCACGTGGAGAATTTGGGAGGAATCGACTTAATTGTTGTTAATTTAATGTTCTTTCCTCCTGGTGCGAATGAAAGTTGAACATTAGGGAGCGAGGTTTTTGGAAGTGACATTTTTGGATCTTTTTTCTTTGTGTGTGTGTGTGTGTGTGTGTGTGTGTGTGTGTGTGTGTGTGTGTGTGTGTGTGTGTGTGTGTGTGTGTGTGTGTGTGTGTGTCTCTCCGAGTGTATCCAGGTGCTGTTGGGTGAAATGGTTAGCTCTGGAGCCTCATTGGTCCAGTCTAGTGTTAGATTGCTCCACATAACCCACACCAGGACTCTGTGAGCTTGAATGTGAGCGCAAACTTGGAAACTGGGAGTTTCTCTCAGCCAGTTGGCACAGCACTTTATGTTGAGCTGCACCAGGTGTGCTCCTGGCTCAGACAATGCATATCACGAGTGAATGTGTATATATGCTAAAGTGTGTCTAAAGCTGTGTTCCTCTAAAGCCATGGCTGGTAGTGCAACAGACATGAAGACCAGCAGGACGTGTGAACCTGTGTAGATGTTGGCTCATACAAACCTGCCCCTGACCGTCGACCCCATCAGTTAGAAACAGACAGCTGCTTCGCCGGAGCATCCTAGATTAGTGTCCTGTTAGTGGGGGTAGGGGTGGGGGACTAGACCCTCCTTCCCGCACACACACACACACACACACACACACACACACACACACACACACACACACACAATGTTCTTTGGACATATGCCCGCTCTGGGAGGTTATCAAGTACACCCCTATCCCTCCTCCCAACAGGCACTCCACTCTTGTCTCTTGTCAAGAAGACGGCAAAAAAAAAAAAAAAACAGACAAGATTTGAGAGTCTTTGTCGCTGCTCCAAGACAGTTTATTGCTCTGGCTGACCTCCAATCAAAGTAGCTGTTCTCTTCAAAGACAGCTTTTTATTTATTTATTTTTTTTCCCCAGGGCAGGCCTGCTGTCTGTGATGTCACAGACACAGTCAGGTGGTTGGCAGGTGTAGTCCTCTGTGTTCCTTCAGGCAGAGGTCATTAGGCTGAAGGACAGGAGCTGCAGAGCTCCTGATTGGTGCAGATCGGTGAGCTGGAGAGCTCCAGCCAGGGAAGTGCTGGGAGATGCCGATAACGGGAGGACAGGCACGGAACAATACGTTAGAGGTCTGAAACCAAAGCAATCAGCATGTGACCACTGCCTGTCTCTGCCTGTTTACTCTGGAATAGGATGCCTCTCCTGCCTCCTACAGTCCTCTGGATAGGTGTCATGGGACCTAGAAATGATTACTTCCTGCCTGATTCGAATTGATAACGTTCTTATCGTGGAGTAATGCCTTAAATAATGTCAATCATGAAAGCATACTACTACCCATAATAATAAAAACAATACTAAATATTGCATTATATTACATTACATTCATTTAGCAGATGCTCTTACGCGGAGCAACTTCCAGCACAATAGAACATAAATGGATCCATTCAAGTTGAATGAGCAACAGTGTCACAACACCAGTGAAGCTCACAACACCAGTGAGTGTGAACATACCACTACTGAAGCCCTACCCTAAATTAACTTGTGCCACCTGACTTGACAAGAGAAGCCTACTATACTACCATTCATCAGTCACTAGAACACGGAATGCAAAATGCATCGTAATACCACACATAAAATATTCAGCTGTGAGACAAACCCTTGCAAAATCTTTTTAGGAGGCAGAAAAAAAATAGCAAGTTAGCTCAGTAAATGTGCAGAGAGAAAGGGTTATGCTAATCAACAGCAAAAATGAATTAGCTAGCGAGCTGGAGAACCATTGAAGAGTTGAATGATGAATGATAACTCCTTTCATAGAAGAAGGGAGTAGTGAACCTGTGTTGCTGTAACATCATGTGCTGTAACTCAATGCTAAATTTCACTTTATTCCATCACTTTTCATTGATTTGAAAAGTAATAGACTTATAGACTACTATTTAGCTGACTGCTTTTGAAAAGGAGTTGTTAGAAGTGTTTTGTGACAACTGCTGTTCACAGCTCTTGAAAGTCAAGGTGGGGGAGCAATTCCAAAGACTTAAATGACCAGCAGTGTTAGCATGAACACTGTACAGGGGCTCCGTTCTTACACAAACTCGCCACCCCCAGGAGTGACGGCGGAGCCGCTTCAGGCCCCTGGGATTAAGAGGAGTGTGACATTCAGAGTATACGCTGAATCTCGCCTATAATGCTGCATATTTATCACTGCCAGCCCTTAGCAGACAATGTGAGAAAGCGGCTACAGAGCCATTCCCCTCCCCCTCAGCCCCCTTCCTCTACTCAAAACCACTCGGACCATTCCGGCTTTAACCTGTGCACCATTGAGCTAAAACTGTACGGCCATGGCTTCACTGTCTGGGGCCATGGCAGAACTTGGGCTGAAATAAGTAAACCCTGAGACTCCAGTGTAGCAGGACAAGTCAAAGCACTTCCTTCCCCTTTAAAGAAGCCTAGATCAGTGTTCTGGAGTTCTGGAGCTGGGAGTTTGCCTTAGGATAATCATTTAACATGCACCAGATGCCTTATGATTATTTGAAAATGAACACCAGGGGAAGTGTTCAGTTGCATGTTCCAAGCTCACAAAAAATTAGATGGGCCTCATGAGATGGATTTACTTGCCACGCACAACTGAACTCTTCGTATATGCATGTATAGTAGGTATGTATGTCCTAGGAGCCTGTTAAATGAATGAGGCAGACCATGGGGATTATCCCAAGACTTTAATTAGGACATAGAGGATAGGTCACATTGTTACAGCTGTAATTGCATCCTTAGTCGGTTATCTGTGGTTCCGCCCACAATGCACTGCTTGCAGCAGGGTTAAGACTTCGTCTAATTGGGGGTTGAATAATTACTTAACTGTTACGTATATTAATTGAAGCGTATATCCATTCCTCGGAATAATAATTGCTTTCATTGTCTCCTTGAAAATAATACAATGGCTGTAGTCTGGTAATTATCCTTTAGCATCTGTGCTGTGCGAGTCTGCCAGAAAGCGCACCCCCTCTTTCCTGTGTGATCAAGATCAGCGGCAGTGATGAAAAAAAGTGATACGTATCTAACCAACCATATATACATGGGGCAGCAGTGTAGCATAGTGGCAAGGACCAGGGCTTATAGCCGAAAGGTTGCTGGTTCAGTTCCCCACTGGGTCACAGCTTAGCCAGACCTTGGTCTTTAGCCCAGCCGGCTAATCAGGTTTCCTGTGCCATGTAGATAGCAAGTACAGCGGTTTGAAGTCCAACCACAGTACACACATGCAGGCATGAACACACACCTGTCTGCTTCCATACATGGGGCACACGCTCGCAATACTGCTGGGAGAATATTATATAACGCTGAGGGAGGATACTGATATGATTACTGTATTAGAATTGATTTGTTGGCAAACAGATGGTGCTTTTACCAAAGTGGCATTAGTCAGAGGGGCATTATGGACTGTTATCTCTCATTAGCTTTGTGGTGATGTGTTCCAGCCCTAATCGTGGGCAGATCCTCTCCGGGCAGGGCCCCGGTGAGAGAGGGGCGGGCTGCCGGAGGAATCCAACAGGGCTGTGCATCACTGTCCGCATCTGTTAGAAGTGATGTACTGGCATAAAGGGCTTTTGTCCCGCAATAAAGCATCACAGAAGGGCTTTTCATCTGATGGCAATCACACTTGCTCGCTCTCCGCAAACTTTCTGAATTGTTTTATTATGGATTGTACACAAAGGATATTGGCACTGGAGAGAAATGTATCATTAAGTGTAGCTGTCCGTACTGTCATTTTTGTGCTCAAAGGTTTCTTGAATTCTCCCCTGTCATCATTGGTAATGCTTGTGTATTTGATTCAGAATACCAATCTTTTGATTCTGAATGCCGAGCTCTTGCAGAAAGACCTGCTAGAGACAGCCACTCGAAAGAGCATGTTTTAAATGGCCTTTAGAAAAAATTATTTCCTGTGTCCGAGGCACGCCTGTCTCAGTGCTGCGGAGCTCGGAGAGCGTCCGCATCCCCCGTCCCCCGAGACGGACAGCGGGCCCCCCCCCCCCCCCCCCCCCGCGCTTCCAAAGTCCAGCGCCACGCCGATCGGGCTCCTCGATTATTGATTAACCTCCACGCGAGTCACGCTGCCGGGGATGTTCCCATGGCAACGGGTGCGTCGTCAGCCGGGCGGCCGAGAGCTACGGGAAGCGGCACACGGAAAGGCTATTAATAGCCGCCACGTCGCTAGCGACACTGCGTCGCTCCCGTCGTCTGATGGGTCCTGATAAACATGTGCTGTCTGTTTACTTGCGTCAGGGTTTTGTAGGCAGCTGGATCGTTACTGCTCTTGAGCTGTTCCCCCTTGTTTTGAGTTACAATCCCAAGACACGCTCTTGTGGTCTTGGTTTTTTAGACCTATTATTCAATGCCTTGCATCATCATAATGTGCCACTACTAGAGTCTTACTGCTAGAAAGTGAGGGAGAGAGAGGGAGAGAGAGGGAGGGAAAGAGAAAGATGGGGGAGAGAGAGAGAGAGAGAGGGTGAGAGGGAGAGAAAAAGATTTCGATTGGTCCATTTCCCTGCGGTTTGCATGCTGATTGCATCCCTGCAATCAGGAGCCTCTCCTGTGGAAGTCAGAGAAGCGTGAACGCACCCGGTGGTTTCACATCATCCTCAGAATGAGCCCTGAATCCCGGAGCAGCACTTTCCCCGACAAACCCACGTTTATCAAGAGGAGCTCGAAAGGAAAATCATCAGAGGGCCTTTCAGACACGGGCGCGTCTGTGTCATTTCGTTATAAATACTGTAACACTTAGTTCCTCCTGTTTAATCATAACTAAAGTTTGGCTGAATGCAAGGTATTATTTCAGTTGCAAATTGTTGGTGTCCACTCTGTGAAGGTGGCAGTAGCTGAATATTTGCAAACGCAGCATAAAACTACATTCAGTGATGGGTTTTTAACTATGTTTGGGAAGATATTCAGAGATGTTCCTCACCGTGCCAGTTCACCTCTGGTGCAAAACCACTCTACAGTTTTGGCCTACATAAGCAGTTGATAAACCAGAGATTCCCCCTCATTAACACAGTTAGTTTGGGGAAGGCCCTTGAGATAAATCCTAGAGGATCCTGGAGGAGATAAATTCTAGAGGCAGTGCTCTGCTCCTTTTGTAGTTGCATATCTGTTGGTTGGCATATGCATAAATGGGTCGTATGTTAAATCAAGGAACACATATAAAAATATGTGGATTATATGTTAAGATATAACAAAAAATGCAACAATAAATACATAATACATAAATAATAATTCTGCATCGTGCTCAGATACAAGTACAGATATAGATACATCTCTACATCTGTGTATTATTCAGAGCCTCATGACTTAACTCTGAACTGTGTTCTCTCCACTGCCCCCACTTGGCCCTTTCAGGTATTGCCTCGATGACGGTGCCGGTCTACATCGCCGAGTCTTCTCCCCCCCAGCTGAGGGGTCAGCTGGTCACCATCAACACCCTGTTCATCACGGGCGGCCAGTTCATCGCCAGCCTGGTGGACGGCGCCTTCAGCTACCTGCGGCACGACGGCTGGAGGTAACTTGACATGGATTGGAAACCACGACCAGCGCTTCACCTGGGCGTTACATTGCGTCCCGTTACATTCTGTTGCGTGCATTTTAGCGGACGCTCTTATCCGGAGCAGCTTCCGGCACAATAGGACGTGAGCGTATCCATTCGAGTTAAATGAGCATGCGAGGGAAACCGCTGTTACTCCGCGTTCTGTTTTCACGTGTGTGAATATCCTCCGGCGCCCAGACGCGGCACAGCCGCTCCTCGCTGCTCAAGTGTGAAAGAGCAGCAGCTGCCCGGGCACGCCTGGTCCCATGATGCCGTTCACCTACGTAACGCCGGCGGCAGCAGCCGTGCACGCCTCTCGGGGTTGTGGGGGGGTCTTGTTGGAATGGATTTAGTTATTATTGTGCATTAAAGATTTCCTTTTGTAATGATCTTTTACAAAGCCACGCCGTTAATTAATGTCAGGGTTTGTGAGTGTGGAAAGTTGCGTATAATTTTCTTTGTCGTGCGAAGGAATAAATGAGTGCTCCACAAAGGGAAGGGGGAATGATTGCTCTGAGCGATGTTCCGTACACAGGAATTCACAAGAGCGCATTATGACCATGTAACTAACTGATGTGCTGGTCTTAATCTCTCAGTCAGATATTGGGAATCCTCGCGCCGTATGCTTTATTTATTTTGCCTGGGGCACGCCGTGCACTCTCGGACTGCTCCGAACGAGGACGTTGGGGAGTTTAGTTTTCGTGCGTTCGTGAGCAAACGCAGCGTTAGGACGGGGGGAGGGGGGACGGAGGGGGACGACAGGAGAGGAAGCGGAAAGAGAGAAGCAGAAAGACGCTGAAGGTGAGAGACAGATATAGATGCAGCAGCCAGCGTGGAGTAAAGAGAGAGCCGGAGATGGAGTGGGAGGTAAAGGGGGAGAAGTGGAGAAGGAATGAAAGCGTAGAACGAGAGACTGATTCATTCTTTATTACATTCTGACAGCTGAGTGTACTGAACAGAGCCGCTGAGACTCACTAAAGCAATGTGCCTTATTGAAAGATGCCCATTAGTTAACAGGTGATTAAAAAAATCTATGTAGGGATCTAGTTTTAATATATTAATCATAGCATTCATGTAATATACAGTAGCACTAAAAGACTAAATGTAATGCTAAAATGTTGTAGTAGTATACTAGAACAGTGCTACAGAAATGTTCAATGTGCAGTTGTACATTATGTAACTTTAGGGACCGGTAGATTAGCATAGCATAGCGCACCTCGCCCATCAGATTAATTCAGATTCCATTCATTATGAAGCACTGCAGTCTGTTAGCCACCATTACATTTCACTGCACCTCTGTGTGTCGTGAGAATCCAGCACACAATTGGTACATTATGCATCTGAAAGGGTAAGAGCAACCTGCTCTGCCACGGTGGTAAAGAGAGTTCAGCTCAGGATAAAGCCAGTTTGAAGCTCCATCTAACACAGCAGCCAGCACAGTGAAGTCTATGATGTACAGCATAATTTGTCTTGAGTAGGGTCACCTCAGGTCTCTGAGGTTGATGTATGACAGAATTAATTGCATGTAACTGATACTGTTAGGAAACCAGTGCTAACTGGCAAATGTTACATGTCATGTACATTAGCCACTCTTTTACAGTTCAAAACATGTATTTGTTGCCATGACATGAGTAATTGTACAGTACATGGCTGTTACAGTGTGGCAAAGACACAATATCCATGGGGTTCCCAGTAGTTCAGCTGACAAATTGTAGAGCAGAGGTGGCTTGACATGGTTTCTACCCATGGACTTTCAACCTATATGTACAATTTTATATATCGGTATATACGTTTTCAAAAGCTTTTAAATCAAAAAATACACAGGTTATCAAGAAACGTGTACAGAGTCCTCCAAATTGTATATAGCCAGTTTGAGAAAAATATATGTAGATTAAAAGCTCTAGGGGGAGGTATTGTGTAAATTTTGTGTAGGAAACCAAAACAATCAGGCATATAGATCCTGGGAGTAGTTTCTTTCGTTGTGTGTTTCATGTAGATCGGTACAACACACAATGTGTTGAACAGCGTTAACGAGATGAAGCATTGAGGGGACAGGTCAAAACAAGCCATCCGTCAGCGGGCGGAGACTCGCAGGCGGAAGTGTGAAGTCACGCGACATGTCATAATTAGCGGCGGTAAATCCCCCCGCCCAGACAGCAGCTTCGCTTGGGAAATCAGCGCGGTATGTAAGGGGGAGAACGTCGGGCCCTGTGCCGTTCCGGCGAACAGCTCAATTAAGGGACGCGCTCTCTCGCCCGCGGCCCCCCTGCCGGCTTCACAGATTCAGCACCTATCAGTGGGGGCCTGGTGATATGGAGAGGAATTTAACTGTGGGTTTTTTTTTTTGGGGGGGGGGGGGGTGTGTGGATGCCATAGTAATGACCTTTCCACAATCCCCCTTCCGATTCAGTGATAACTGGAGGATGTGAGGCTTCTGTCAAGGAGGTTTTGGCCATAGCTGTAGCAGCTCAGATTCAGAGATACAATTCTACACCTACACGATGTATGGAGGCAAATGTTGTCTCTTCTCAAACCTTACCGCAAATCTATATTTACATTAAATTTATTCATTTGGCAGACGTCTTTATCCAAAGCGACTTACAAGCGAGGCAGAGTACAGCACAAGCGACGGCCATCTCAGTTTTTCCGTTCTCAGTGTTTGGCAGGAATCCACCTCTGTCCTTGCGCCACGAGACTCTAACACCATGTCCAGTTTTCATCTGTTCCTCTCGCTTTTAGCCGTCTGTCTTAATTCTAAAATATCGCCTGTGTTGCCTGCAGATATCGGTTAAATCAGCCATAAAATGCGCAGCCTCTGCGCCTGTGTTTGATAGCTGCCTCTGTCAATTTAAAGCCATCGGGCTGACGTTACACTTCAGCGCATTGGGGGCGGCGAGGGGTTTAGCTCAGGTCGGGACAATTCAATTGGAAACACTTTATTGGGTCGACGTACGGTGGGCACGTCTAGAAGAAGTACGAGCAGCAATCGCTTAAAATACAAATCAGTACATCATAGTCATGGCTTAAAAATATAATACACTAGCAACGGGGGTGTAGGGTAACTCTAGGGCATCTCTCTCCTTCTTGTCTCTCATACTCGTCTTAAACTCCTTTTTCCTCCTCTCTTTCTCCACCCCTTGTTGTATTTCTCTCTCCACCCCCCTGCTCTGTCTGTCTCAGGTACATGCTGGGTCTGTCTGTGGTTCCGGCAGTTCTGCAGTTCCTGGGGTTCCTCTTCCTGCCGGAGAGCCCGCGCTGGCTGATCCAGAGGGGCCTGACCCAGAAGGCCCGGCGGGTTCTGAGCCAGATCCGAGGGAACCAGAACATCGACGAGGAGTACGACAGCATCAAGAGCAGCATCGAGGAGGAGGAGAAGGACTGCGTAGGAGGTGAGAGACCTGTGGGCACCCAAATTCACATTTTATGTATACACACACACACACAGACATACACTGCACAGCAAATTACATTACATTATTGGCATTTAGCAGATGCTCTTATCCAGAGCAGCTTACATCAGTTACAGCTTTTTACAATGTCATCCATTTTATACAGCTGGATATTTACTGAGACACTTGTGGGTTAAATATCTTGCCCAAAGGTACAACAGCAGTGCCCCAATGGGGGATCGAACTGGCAACCTTTTGGTTATGAGTCCTGCTTCTTTACCACTATGCTACACTATGCACATACACACACATACAGGCACAGACATACACATAGGCACACACAGCACAGCACTTACAGATACACATCACACACTAGACTATGCTACACTACAGTACACTATGCAACAGTACACTACACACACATGCACGCGCGCACACACACACACACACACCAACATGTGACAGTGTACCACACAGCCACATAGAAGCATCTTATGTCCAGGCCATCTTATTGCTGCTAATGGCTTATGTGACACCCCCCCCCCATAGACTCTAAATGCTCAGCCTTACGCCCGTCGCTAACCGCCTCCTTCAGCTCGAGCGCCTCCGAGGTTGTATCCTGAGGTCAGAATAAATTCAGTCTGCTCTACAGGGACGCTGGTAAGAGCAGTGCTTTATGGGTCAGGGGGAGAGCAGCGCGGCACAGGCGGGAAGAGCCGGATGAGAGGTGAGGAGCTGGGGAAATTGCTTCTGTCCCTGCCTCTAATTAACCTCCGCAGAGAGAGTGCTCCGGCCCCCCGGCCGCCACTGTCGCTACATTACGCTCCGTCTCCAGCACCAGGGGAAAGTCAAGTGGCACTCTGCTTCTTAGGGTCAAAGCAGCATTACAGTTTCATCTCGGCTCATACCCTCCGCTGTATTACATAATTCCAGATTCCCACCAATCAGCTTCTGCACGGCACGCGTGAACGCCGATCACCCCAAGGTCATGTCGGTGGAACATTTGCTGTGGCGTGGCAGAAATCACTGGTGATTAAATAAGAAATCATTAAGAAGCTGTAATTGAGCTTTCTGTGCTGTTATTACAGGGAGACGTTGCGGGAAATGAAATCTGTAATAACGAGCCGTCCAAGCGCTGCGGGTCACTTCGTCTAAGGGGCCGTGCAAAGTGTGTGGATAACCCAGTGTAATTTCTGTTTTCTGTTCTGTAATTGGCTGTCCATGGTTTTGAATGGATAGCCAATGCAAGCCTGGGAGTAAGAGCTAGCCGCGATGCTAACGTGCGCCGTGCTCATTGCTCATGGCCCTGGGGAATCTTTGGGGAGATGTTCTTGGTGTTGTTCGCACTTGCCACACGGACACTATTTTTAGGCCCCAGTTGCGACCGTGACTGTGCCGGTATCTCTTGCCCCTAGCTGTGAGGAGAAAATACCCAGCTAGTTTCCTCCTTCCGAGAGCAGCGAGCTGTATGGGAAGCGCACACAAGAGCACAGATAAACACTGAGGGGAAAGCGCGCGAGCGTAGCAGCTTAGCGCTGAGAGAAAACAGAAACGCACTGCGCTTCCTGTCGCTGTTCCTCATCCGTGGCAGCTGCGGAGTCATTAGACGCATTCATCCTGCGTTCTGGCGTCAGTGTTGGGTGGGGTGTGGTGGTGGTGGTGGTGGTGGTGGGGGGGGGGGTCTCCTCTCCTCTCCTCTCCTCTCCTCTCCTCCAAGCACAGTTTTTTTCCACCATTAGCTGCAGAGAGGCACATCTGCAGAGAAAGACTCCCCTCCTGCTTTTCTGGCATGTTTTACAGGTTGGGGCTGTGGAGGTAGCCCTGTTGATGTAACATGTAAAGAGACCTCTGCCTGGAAAAGGTCACACTGTAAACATTTGTCCCACCAGAATCTGTACCTATATTTTACCTATAAATACCATTTTACTTACTATCTGAGTGGCTTTTCTCCTGTCAAACTTATACATCTCTCGAAAAGGGGCAGGGAAAGGCAGAAAGTAGTCTTTTGTAGTTACCTTGCAAACATGTGGAAAACATGGACCATAGCTATGAATGGTGACCTTATCATTAGAAAGCAACACCTCGGGGCAGAACCTTGATGATCTTATTTGCGATGTAGCAGGCCACACCAAAACAGAACAAGAAGAGAGTATCCTATACTACTTACCTAGGTCACGCATGACCCTGCATGACACAACCCAAGTGGTCAGGGCACAGTCACTGCATCCAAACCGTGCCTCTTATTCTATGCAAGATCAATGTGTGACACATCTTACCTGCTCTTTTCTGCCTCAGTGCACTGTGACCCCACATAAGTGCATGAGACAGGCTTCTTAAAGGTCCCAAGGTCCCTGTCCACTGACAAATGATTAGTAGTTCACTTTAGAATA